>NC_069110.1:17687877-17976068 GCF_947172395.1 Bicyclus anynana | reverse complement strand
GGGGCTAACTTTATGTTAATTTTTAGTTTTGGTAAGTAGAAAAAAATATTATGGCTTGTAATACTCGTATATCTATACTAATATATACCAGTTATTATATGTGTATAATATAACTAGCTGACACCCGTTCCCGTTTCCGTAGGAATACGGGGATAATATATAGCATATAGCCTTTCTTGATAAATGGGCTTTATCAAGAAAGGCTATATGCTATATATTATCCCCGTATTACGTACAATCCAAATTCAAAATTCCTTTGTTTTAAGTAGGCTTATACAACCACCCTTCGGAAGGCAGATTTCATCATCAGGCAATTCCTAAGACTATCGTTTATAAGAGAAAACATATTACTTACGTGCACTAAGTACGTGTATAATGAAAACAGATTAACGTTTAACCAAACAAACAAACAAACACTTCAGCTTTATAATATCAGTGTAGATAAATGAAGTTTTTTTCATCTTTAACTCCTTGACTACGTTAAGTATTCGTGTTGTTGTAGGCAAAGTGTACTCGTGCGTCCATTCGGGCTAAGCGCACCGTACTCGTAGGTTCAGAACAGCGTCAGTCAAGAGACAGCGCAATAAATCAGCGCGGAATTAGACATCAGCGAGTGTTCGCTCAAGAAATATATCAAGTGGCCGGTCGCCTCGCTCGGGCATAAACAATAGTTGAAAAAACAAAACAGGCCTCGGAGATGGTTCGTAAAATATAAGGGACGTCCGGAGATGTGTCAAGATAGCGGGCGGCGCGGGCGGCGGGGCGCCCCCTGCGGGACCCAATTAGACGCACACCTTTGGGACATGTGCTCTGGATGGCGCTAACGCAGGCCCCAAAAACTCCTCGGGATGAGATACATCCGTTACCGTTTATCACTTTTTCCTTGTTTTTTTTTTTTCTCTCTCTGTAATCTGCATCAGTTTTTGCTGCAAGTTTTATCGTAGTGCACAAGCATTTTTTGTCGCTGTCAATATTGTGAGATATGGGGGCTTCCGAGTGGCGTTAGTGGTTTCAGAATGTTAGCAATTGTGCACGAGACAGATTTGGCGGAGAGTAGAGTAGGTAATTATGTGGAAGTTACACATGTGTGTGTATAAGACAGAGCGAGTTTTAGGAAATGCAAGTGTTTATGTATCAAAATATTACTAGAACCAAAAATAAAGGCCAAGTGAATTTAAAACAAAGGGTGATTCTACGGAACGGTAAATACAAATACTAGCTAGCTGTGCAGCCGCTGTTATGAAAACTATTCAATATCTAGGTATCTATACTAATATTATAAAGAGGAAAACTATGTTTGTATGTTTGTTCGTTTGTTTGATTGTAATGAATAGGCTCAAAAACTACTGGAACGATTTTAAAAAATTTTTCACCATTCGAAAGTTACATTATTCACAAGTAACATGGGCTAAATTTTATTTTGAAAAAAAAAACAGGGTTCCGTAAGATATTTGGGGTTTTCTGACACAAGATGTAAAAAATCAACCAGAAAAGTTACTTATTGTGCTTACGCTGTCTAAACTATAAACGATAGAACCATAAAATGTTCTAATTAATTGTAGATCTTATAAATATCTACAAAAAAGTCCGCGACACACCATACCTATCTATGTCGGGAGAGGCACAACAACCATTTTCTTATTTAAAAATCTTGAATTTTTTGTACTACATTTAAACGCATTTATTTTCTAAAGATATGGGTAGTTGAAAGCTTACATCGAGTTTAACGCGGACGAAGTCGCGGGCGTCGGCTAGTATAAAATATATATTACTTTACGTATTACGTGAAGTGTATGTTTTGGAGGGATCGTTGGTGGCCTCACTCTACATAGGCTAGAAAGTCAGCGATGCGTCGGCCATGTTTAATATACCATTGATTTTGCGAAGCGACATAGCTACTTAACAATTAATTAGAGTTTAGACAGTTCGAAGAGTCGTATATTAGACGTATTAGAAGACTCAAAGTCACTCAGCGGGCGATGGAGCGAGCGATGCTTTTAGTTTCTCTGCAGGATCGAATCAGGAATGAGGAGATCCGTAGATGAACCAAAGTCACTGACATAGCTCAGCGAGTCGCGAAGCTGAAGTGGCAATGGGCAGGCCACATATTTCGAAGAGCCAATGGACGTTGGGGTCCTAAGGTGCTGGAATAGCGATCCCGCGCCGGAAAGCGCAATGTTGGTTGACCCCCCACTAGGTGGACCGAGGACATCAAGCGGATTGCAGGAAGCTGCTGGATGCTGGCGGCTCGAGTTCGTTGTGCTTTGAGGGCCATGCAAGACGCCTATGCCCAGCAGTGGACGTCCATCAGCTGATAATGATGATTAGACAGTTTAAATGACGAAGGCGAAGTTCTTTAATGTTGCATTTTTATCTACCGTGAAATTACACAAAATATGCACCCATTTTTTTACGCATTGATAGAACTGAAAACTTACCTTAGTCCGTACAAGTTTCGCATTTTCTTTGCACATCTTCGCGAGAGCGTGGTACTCCCCCCTGGCTGCGCAAAGTATCCACTGCTTCTGTTTCGGGTCCAGAGGATCCGTTTCTTTGTGCTCCAGCTGTAAGGGAAACCATATATTTTTCTCCATAGTAAAAAAAATTCCATGTAGTTCAATAATGCCTGGAAATGGCATCATCACTGGAAAGCTAAGGCAATGCTTTCCAATGATGATGATGATTCAATGATGAATCCGGCCCCATTTACTGTGAACCTATTGAGCTTAAATAGGAATATGGAACAAACAGAATAGGATAGTTGACTCATATAAAATTTTAAATAAACAATATTAATTTGGATACATGGAATAAAGGTCCGAAATATATCGATATGAATAAATATAAGTTAAGGATATCATATAAAATTTAATTTTAAAGTTTTGTAATTTTTTTAAACTTCATAAACGTTGTCGTCCATTTTGTGACGTCACAATGTTACTTGATGCCACTAGAGGAATAAACTAAAGCATGTCCAATTTTATGCTTCTCTCAGTCTTGTTATTATACGGTTTAGTTACTGGTTTACGTGACATCATGACATGACAGCGTCTTGGCTCGTATTAAAATATGTATTTTAAAATTGATTTTAAGTATTCATGTTTCAAAAAGATTTGCTAATTTATTTTCTATACTTACTTTATAAAACGATAATGAATATTTTAATACCCTTTTAAATAAAGTGTAAATTAGCCTATTAATTGCAGGCAGAAATAAGTATGGTGATAGTATATACCTATCCGGATGAGCTATACCACTAAAGGTCTACTAAAACCCGTTTAACGCGAAGCCTTGGTTAATAATTTGTTTTAAACCATGACGCGAAAAGAAATGTTATAAGTTTGACGACTGCCTGTCGGTCTGTCTGTCAGGCTGTCTGTGGCACCATAACTTCCCAACGGATGAAGCGATTCCAATTTAGTTAGTTTTTTTTTATTAAAGGTGACTTATGCGTGACTTATGCTTGAAGAAAATCGGTGGAGCCGTTTGAAAGTTGTTGAGGGTGAAAGTAAGGAAGAGTAACCGAATGTCTGCAAATATACTCGAGTGGAGTCTCAAATGAAAGTGCACTGAAAGAGACTTGATCGAGAGCGTAATTAATAATTTAATTACATTGGGGGTTTTTCAAAATTCTCAATTTTATGTTATTAATGAATGTATTATTATGTTTACTTACTGATGCTCTGTCTTCTTCATCCACAGTCTGAAACAAAAAAATCGGATTTAGTGGCATGTTAAACTTAAACGAGCTTATTTGCAAAAATATTGGAACATTGGATATCTTTTTCGAGAGGGTAACACCTAAATAGCCACAACTAGAGCAGAGTTATAGGTAAAAAAGGCACTGGATATAGAAGTTAATGATAATTAAAAAAAAAAAATATACCGCGCCGTTATTTTTCGATTCTACTCAAGACTAAATCGTAGTATGCTTTCATATAGATAAATAATCTAAATACGATTATTAATTGCATGTATGATTAGGCCTTGTCCAATGTTAAATAATAAATATATGTTTCGAATATATACATTTCTGAACTAAAAAAACATCTTCTTTATAGATATAACTAGTGTTTTATTATAAAGATGCGATTAGCGTTAGGTAGGTAGCGTTACCTACGTATAACAGATGGAACGAGCTATGCTCGTTGTGTCTTTGCGTGTGAATCGTGAATGAGGAGATCCGCAGAAGAACCAAAGTCAAAGTCAAAAACCAAAACCGCCATAGCTTAACGAGTTGTGAAGCTGAAGTAGCAATGGGCGGGGAACATAGGTAGAAGAGCCGATGGACGACGTTGAGGTCCCAAGGTACGAGACGTGACCCCGCGTAAGAGTAGTGTTGGTCGACCCCCACCAGGTGGATTGACAACATGAAGCGAGTCGCAGGAATTCGCTATATGCAGGCGGCTCAGGATCGTGATGTTTGGAAGTCCCTACAAAAGGTCTATGTCCTGCAGTGGACGTCCATCGTCTAATATGATGATAATGATGATGGCATATAACAGAGAAAACTGTAAGGTAAAACTGGTTTATTAAAATTGTTCGGCCAATGTTAAAATTAAAATCAAATAGTGAAATATAATATAAAAAAATCTAATAAACCGAGAGCCTGCGGTAGCCAGACGTACCTAAATTTAGAAAGCTGAAAGTTTGTCAACTCATGTTCCTACCAACAAGTAAGAGCGGTAAATAAGTAAGTGCAGTCCATACTGTGAAGCACACGAATTACTCTACCAAATTTAAAGAAAGTAAATAAAATGTAATAAATCATATTTCGATAACAACAATAAAACTTCATTTGACATTTTCAAAACTGTACGTCATCACACACGCGCCTTGAGGCCTGTTGAAGACTCGATAACAAAAGATTACTTTTATAAATAAAGACGATATTTAAAAGTACACAATAAATATCTTAAAGACACATATAAATTAATCGGAACCTAATATTTCAAAATTAATAAATGAGTACTTATATTGTGAAAATAATATTTTGAATTAATGGTCAATAAATTCGAATTCTCCCGTCTTCGGGCTCGCGTCGGGACCATACTGGGCGGTGAAAAGCCTCAAGCGCCTCAAGTTCTACGACTCGATTCTCAATCTAAGGACTTTAGAGTTAGAGTTGATATTTGCTTGGCAACGTTGTGACGTTGTCGCGTCGATCGTCTGCGGGGCGCGCGTTGCCCAGCGTGGCCACTCTACCACCTGTCGTTACATATTTATGCGTACACTATCGCCGCACTGTTCGGGACTCCAATATTGACGAGATAACATCCTTAATGTGATGTGTTTGATTTAATAACAAGATTAGTTCGTACCGGCCTTTGGGTTCTGCGAGACAATTAACGGACGAGCGATGACCGACTTTGTAACACTTCGCCGTTTGATCACAAATAAGTGATAGTACGAATCACGAGCTAATGCAATCATGTGATCGAACGAGTGCCGTGATAGCCCAGTGGATGTGACCGCTATCATCGATTCGGAGGGCGTAGCTTAACTAAATCCGGTCCGGAGTATGCACCTCCAACTTTTCAGTTAAATATTACGTGTCATAAACTGTAGGAAACATGCATATCTGAGAATTTTCTTAATTTTCTACGTGTGTGAAGTCTGCCAATCTACATTGAGCCAGCGTGGTGGACTCTTAGCCTAACCCCTCTCATTCTGATGGATTCGTGGTCATGTTCAAATGTGAGCCGAAAATTGGTTGTTAATGATGAATCAAACGTAAGCGACTATTTTTTCAATTATCATTTTTATACTAAACCAGAGTGTATTCTGTTTCATATCCTAAACTCCAATTATGAAACTGGAAGTCCTTAAAAAAGGCATATATTTAGTAGTGGCAGTTTAGCCTATTAAACGTCCACTGCCTAATGGTGCATTTTGTTTAAGGGACCTTCAAGAAATAGGGAAACCACAGCATTCTAACCGTGACGACAGTACCTTATTTCTCAACAATTTGCCTTCTAACCTAATAGAAAAGACAAGAGAATTACAGTCTTTATTTCTAAAAACAAGTTTAAGCCCATTTGAAATATAGGAATCAGAATCACCTGACCATTTCGGAGTACCTACGAGTACATGTCTGTACCAAAATTATATTAAAGAAGAACATCACCTGTTACTATTTAAGATATTGTAAAGAACAAGTGGGAGTAGACACACAAACTATATTGATACGACGATGTATAGACGATAAGCCGATACAACAAGAGAGAGATCAAGGAGTATCAATGACGGCTTAACACGCAGTCTCAGGGGTGTAACATCTTCAAACTAACTTCCAATAATTTTCTCTGGACCTGACACTGCTTTCGAATTAAGGACTTGAATTTATCATTACGTTCTCTCTAATCCTCCTGCTTGTAATGACGCCATTGTCTCATTTTTTCATGACTTTTTATATACGTAAAAACTCACCAACATTCAGGTTAACAAGGGTTAAATATGAGAACTCTGCACTGATATGTTAGTTTAAACCGGAGTCACAAAAAGACAATTCATTCAATAACACAGGGTCCACATAAATACTGGCACACCGATATATGGTTAAACCGAGACTTTCGTACAGTTCTATTCGTATTGCAATCATCATTAATTGCATCGGACCATTATCGATTAATTGAGAGTCCTGAACGCACCAATCGGTACTACGGTTCTAGTGTGATTTATTTGAAGTGTCCTTCCGCAAGATTGCCGGCGCGCGGCCGGTCCATGGCCACTATATAGCTGGCATATAGCTAGCATATAGCTAGCATCTAGCTGGCATATAGTTGGCATATAGCTAGCATACAGTCTGCCGCTGTGCAGCGGCTACAAATCAGCCCTGTAGCTATTTATTGGCGCAATCTCGGCGCACTCGTGAATGGGTATAAACTTGCACATGCACGCCTTAATGGGAGCTGCTTTATGCTAAACGATAACCTAAATTCCGACACCGTATATCGTATCCGTATAGCCCCTGGACTCCTGCGACTTTCGGGTCGCATATCTCCGGTCGAAGGTAAAATAGGCTTCCGCATTTACATTATTGTGTTGATTTACATGGAATATTATACGTCTTCAAAACCTACATGTATTCTTATATATAAGCGAGTAAAAACTCTGTCGCCGATAGCTTTCTTGCGATTGGTTGCGTAGTTTGCAAAGCTTTACTGGATCCGATAGTATTTTACACGTTTTAACTAGTAGACTTTAACCCTCTCTCTCTGACTTTTCTATAACAAGTAAACATTTTGAAAAACCTCCAGTTTGACGTTGACAGTCATAAATTTAACTAGAATGTGCCAGAAATTATTTCCTACAAAAACAGAAAACAATTGAATATGAAAGAATATGTACCTACCTAAGCTAGATACCTACAACAACACTAAATTATCTATTTATTTGTTTATTTTTTCAATATAAATACAAATGAAATTCTTTCATTAGATACACCGCTCAGGTATGTTCTCTAAATTCAACCCCTTCCTCATAATTACCCTCCCCCTTCAAATAACCAATTATATAATACAAAGTTCTGTATTTTTCAAGTTAAAGAGCCTACACAGTTTGAAATATCCGCTTAGTTCCATTTTTAAAGGGAAGTAAGTTTGTATGAAAACTGTTTAATTAATAATTAGGTACAAAATTTCATTTAGTAATATTATTATTATGCGGGCTACAGACCTGCAGTTTTAACTGAACTGTTCAGCTGTTCAGTAAAAACTAAAGTTCTATAGCCCGCATAAGTAAACGTGTCAAGATTGGTACAGCAAGACTGTGGTCTCAGTCAACAAGTGGTATTCGGAACGTAACAGGTACGAGTAAGTATAAAAGTATGAATTCCCGAGACAAAGTGAGGAGCATTGATATTTACGAGCCAGTGAGAGTGGAGATGTATCGGAGCAGTCAGCGGCGGCGGCGCGTCGTGGGGGCCCGGCGCGAGTCGGCGGCGCTGCGGGGCTCCGCCGGGCCCGCGCCTGCCTGTCGCTCGTGCGGTTCACACGACCAAATAACAGGCTCGCGCTTGACCACTATCTCACCTGATTGTAAGTGTAGATGCGGCTTAACGTGAAAGATAAGGTGCGGCTTGCCTAGAAGACGTCTATTGACTATTGTCTTAAATATGCTCAGTAGGCTGATTTGCCTACACGAGATTTTTTGACGGCCTCCGTGGTGCAGTGGTATGCGCGGTGGATTTACAAGACGGAGGTTCGTGGTTCGATGCCCAGCTGGGCCGATTAAGGTTTTCTTAAATGGTCCAGGTCTGGCTGGTGGGAGGCTTTGGCCGTGGCTAGTTACCACCCTACCGACAAACACGTACCGCCAAGCGATTTAGCGTGTGGACTTTCATCCTCCTCCTATCAAGTTAGCCCGCTTCCATCTTAGATTGTATCGTCATTTACCATCAGGTGAGATTGTAATCAAGGGCTAACTTGTAAAGAATAAAAAAAAAGATATGCAGTTGTGCGCATGCTAGGCCTACGTCAACATTAACAAAACGTATTGTACGATTTCTAAGTATGTCAAAGAGGTGACTTGGAGTGGGATGTCATATTTTTATGTGTGACCATAGTGCACCTATATGTACTTTATTATCGTATAGTTACATTGCACTGATGCCTGGTGTTCACTTTCAGGAACATAATTACCAGCATATTTAATATATTACTAGCGGACGCCCGCGACTTCATCCGCGTGGAATTCATTTTTCACAAATCCCGCGGGAACCATGCATTTTTCCGGGATAAAAAGAAGCCTATGTGTTAATCCAGAGTAAAATCCATTTCCATTCCAAATTTCAGCCAAATCGCTTCAGTAACTAGCCGCAGCGTAAAAGAGGAGCAAACATACTTACACACTTTCACACAAACTTTCGCCTTTATAATATTAGTGTGAAGTGTGATAATGATGATGATGAAAGTGAACATGCATCAGTGTAATGTAGGTAATACGAGAGCCTTTACATCGTATATTCCTTAATCCGGTTATATCGCGAAATCCATTAATAGCAAACTAACTGTTAACTTCATCTCTGGCAAATTTCAAGTTTGTAGCATAAAAAATTAAGGACTTTCATACAAATTTACGAGAGCCTTTAAACCTCTTTAATCCGGTCCGATCGCAAAATCGCAAATCCGCTAAGAACAATTTAAACTACCACCCTGCCAAATTTAATTCTTGAACGTCAAGCGGTTTCGAGATTTCGTGATGAATGATGCATTTATAAACGAATTTTTGTAAACGAATAGTCATTCTTTCTAACCTTTCCATTCCATTTTATTCATTCCAGACTACTCAGCTGACATGTCAAATGAAAAAAACCAGTCGAAAACGCAGCGCTCGAATACCTACGCGCCATGGGGAAACAATCAGTTGTACTGCTAATTATGCAAACCCTCTGTAGTGAAGTGAAAAGAAAACAAGCAGGTCAGCATATTGCTGTTGTCTAATCTAAAACACATCGCGTACGTCACGCCCCCCTGGCTGAACACTTAGCACCATTGATATATGACACACAAGATAGGACAATTGTTGCACTTATTGAAAAAGTTTTCCGAAATAATAAGCTTTAGGAGTTGAATTGATAACTTATGCATTGGCAGATCCATAATAAATTATCTCTTTAAATCATAAAAATTATATTTATTTATTATTTATTTGGTCCACCAGTGACTGTTGCAGCATTTACACAAATACAATCTAAAAAAAAAAACACAAACACAAGGCTCTGCACAATCAAATGAAGGTAGACACGGCATGCACATTTCCGTAATATAATATAATATAATGACAAATATTATATTATATTGACAGACTACTGTAAGTATACCTATTTCTTTTAACTTTTCAATAAGGGACTCGCGTGCTTTTAATTTATATATTGTTTGTCATTGACTCTTGTCTTAAAGGTTGTAGGAATCAGGAAACGTAGACTTCGAAAGTTATTCAACTAATCACAAATGTAACCAAGGACTTTGGCCTAAGTTTAGTTTGAGTTTTTTAAGCCTTAGGCTAGGGTCCATGCCCTAAGACTCATCTAATACTCAAGAAGCGAGTGTATCCTTGATTGCATTTATTATATCAATGCCCCGCATTCTGGTAGGTGCAGTACGAATGGGAAAAATCGATGTATCAATTCAATTGTTTGTTTGTTGGCGGCATTACCGTTTCAGTCGTCCAGCTAATGTGTATCGCAATCGACAAGGCTCGTTAATTGCGTCGGCGAACAATGAGTCGCGTCACTCGTCCCGGCCACCAGAGCGTGGTCGCTATCGGGGCATCGGGGGCATTGCGCGTGGCGATCCCGGGAGAGATGTCGCTGGAGCCAGCAGACCAGCGACCAGTCCCGCTTCTCATGTCTCAGTAGCGTTACTTTTTTTTGTATCTGAGACGTTGTCGCCTCTTTGCTTCAATGACGTGATGTCTCGAAAGTGAGGGAAATATTTTACGTATTTTGTGACGATTTGAGAGCCATATTATCACAACGATTATGACCTCTGCTTTCGATAGGTTCGAATTCAGTACTGGCCATGCACTTCCAATATGTGAGTGCCTTTAATGAAATTAAATATCATTTGTCGCAAATGTTTTAGGAAAAACAATGTGAGGAATCCTGTACACCTGGAACTGCGTGAACGTAAACGTTTGTGAAGTTTGCCAATCGGCACTGGGCTATCATGGTAGTCTAGTAGCGTAATCCCTCTCATTCTGAGAGGAGACTCGTACTACCATGGGCTGTTAATGATAATGATGATTAGAGAATTTATGATCTATGTCATTCCAAACTAGCGGAAACCCTCCATTCTGTTCGCGTGAAATCTGTTTTTTAAAAATCCTGCGGGAACCATGGATTTTTCATGTAATGCTTTCCAGATCCAATTTATGCTATGTATAATTTCATCCAAATCAGCTCACCTAAAATTAACGATCAATGTTCATACGTAGTTGTAATAAGATGGATGTGGTTTAATCATGTTAACAGAGAGACTTTCGCATTTATAATATTTGTATGACTTCCAATTTGGTTCCAAATTATTATCAGTCAATTTTAACCGCTCAATACAAAGCCAGGCTTCTCTGCTCATTAGATGGGTATATGGAGCTCAGCACCATACGGTTAGCTAAGAGTCATATTAGGAGTATATCTGCGTGATCTAATAAGAAATGAGGAGATATGCAGAAGAATCAAAGTCACTGACATAGCTCAACGAGTCGCGAAGCTGAAGTGGCAATTGGCGGGGCACATAGTTCGAAGAGCCGATGGATATTGGGGTCTCAAGGTGCTAGAAAGGCGACCCCGCGCTAGAAACCGCAGTTGGTCGACCCTCCACCAGGTGGATTGACAACATCAAGCGAGTGGCAGGTATTCGCTGGATGCAGGCGGCTCAGGTTCGTGATGTTTGGAAGTCCCTACAGGCCTATGTCCTGTTGTGGACGTCCATCGGCTGATGATGATGATGACCTACCACATGTTGGCGATAATGTGATTAGGTAACGATCTCTGTCAGGCGTCAATGATAAAGTCCGGGACTAATGGGTTAACCTTCTTGGACTTCGAAACATTTTGGTCTTCCAAAAATTCTCATCCAGTCGAGCACTAGTTCCCAACTACGGGATGAGAGCTTCCATTTTTTTGGAGGAAATAAAGCTCATATCAAAAGTCTATGGCTTAATATAGAACTTGGTCGCATTACATAAAATGCAGTTCAGCTTAGGGCGGGTTGGCTTTTACCTACTTAATGTTTGATTTTGTAACGATGTATGTAAGTGATAATGACCGGAACCCGGTATAACGTGTTCGGAGAATGTATTCGTCACTAACTTTAGGTTGAGAATTTTTAGCACGATACAAGATTTGAGCTCCGGACTTCGTGACACGACAACACATAGACTAACCATTGGCAGCGAGGCAATTATATCCCAAAATTACGTCTCTAAAGTATATTGAAGTAGGTAATAACATTCGCTAGTGTCTGCAATTTTAAGTAAAAACTTTAATGTTTAAAGCTTCGACTAAGTAAGTGCTCAGCACGAAACTCAATCCGTTTTGACACGTGTTAGCGTTTTGTGGGCCTTTTACTACTATCGATGGCAATAGGATGTTTAATTTTAAGTCGGGTAGTGCCGTAAACTGACAGTAATGCTGCTACTACACGATGGGCCATAACTGGCCTGTTTGGGGGACATGGTAGTGACACTACTTAACATTTTTCGAAACGATTTGTCTTATTTTTAACCGACGTCCGATAAGGAGGAGGTTCTACATTCGGCTGTATGTAATTTTTTTTCATTATTGTATGTTCCGTCATATTTCCGTCATTTGTAAACCGATTTTGAATTTTTTTTTGACGTGACAACGTCTTATAATTTGCTCTGCTCTATGAAGGTTATTTATTAAACAGTATTTTAGAAAAACGAACATTTTCTTTTGAAAATGTTCGTTGCAACCATTCCATCAGTATTTTCTTATGACGTTGTGACATTCAACTATCGTCAGTAAACCGACCAGTCCAGGGTGGTCCTATTTTATGCATGTCAAGATTTGTTTATGGCATTCTGGAGAAATCGAGGGGAACTTTCCAAAATCGTAGAGATTAGTGCTTTAAAAGTGTAAAAATAATTTTATAGTGGGTAGTTAATAATGATGTTATATATTATCTATTATTTCAAATACTGATCAATGATCCACGTCTAGAAGCATATCGCTACTACCCACTTTACCATGATGTATGGCTGAAAAACCGAAAGCGACGTCATCCTAAAAACCATCGCATGTACCATAAGCCTTCCGACGCTACATGACCCATCATATGATTGTCACGATGACCAATCGTGTAATAGCAACATTAGTTCGAATGCCATTGATGGTGCATTCAACTTGCACTCAAGGAAAAGAATGTCTTTTCTATGAATGGCTTTACTCGATTTACATTACAAGGAGCTTTAAAAGAGCTTTATTGACTTGCTATTTTTTATTACACATCGTTTTAACAGCCTCCTTAATTTGATATACATATTAAGATCCTCCTTAACTGCTCTTGACATACATATATTTACCACATGGTAAACTTATAAAACTCAAATTTTGCATCGTGAGGTTAAAGGTAACAATTTGTAGAACCATGTGGCTGTTAAGTTGTACGAGTATAACTATTAATTAAGCAACAGTAAAAAATCAGTTGGTTAGTAACAATTTTTGAACAACTCCTTGTATCAATAACGATTCATCAGAAATTGTTACTAACCAGCTGTTTTTTACTGTTGCTTGATTGTTAAATAATAATTAATAGTTATACTACTTAACAGCCACATTGTCCTACAAATTGTTACCTTTAACCTCACGATGCAAAATTAGAGTTTTATAAGTTTGCCATGTGTTAAATATAATGTCAAGAGCAGTTAAGGAGGATCTTAATATGTATATCAAATTAAGGAGGCTGTTAAAACGTTGTGTAATATACGTTATCTCGTTCCTATGCCCAGAATTTTTTATTATCCAGTAACCCTGTTGGCTAACAGAATCAAGAATTTACGTAAATATAAAAATTAAGCGTCTCATGAAGATGAAGCTACTCACGAAAAATTAAGTTGATAGTAATCAAAATGCTCTTCGGATCCTGGATTGTAAGAACTTTCTGAAATATAAAATGAAGATCGAGGAAAACGATGAAAAAGAGAATGGGAGGTAAAGAATACTTGCGAATTTGGTGGTAGGCTTTATGGCAGGGACACCAGTCTATAGAACGTATGTGTTTTTAGTCGATAAGAACGGTTCTACGCAACACGGGTGTCCATGAGGAATTCTCCCCCTAAAAAAACAAAGAAGGGTTTCTTGACGGTAGTATTTCCCTAGATATGCTGTGTGCCTACAGTCTCCTAACTATAATTTTTATCATCAGCATGCATTGTAGGATATTTTGTAATACCTAGTAGCATCAATCGTAAATCGTTAGATGGTCCTCAAAGCGTCGCGGAATTGTCATTGGTTTCGCACATTGAGTACGTCACCACTCGTAACACATTTCTCTTTATTTATGTTGTGGCTTGTGTTTTTACACTTCCAAAATGAACACGAAGGCATAATTAACGGATTAATATAAGAAAAAACAGTAAATATTTTTTTAAGTCCACGTCCACTTACAGCATGCGCTTGTTACGTACTAAGATAAGATGTACGTGCACGTCTTTGAGTAATGACATAAAATTGTACGTCCTTTAGTATGGAGGGGCCCATCTAACGATTTATATCGATGCCTAGTAGTAATTGCTGCATACCTACTGATTATAAGTCTGTAGTTAGAAACTGGAGGTTCGTGCTACGCGTTAGGGTCTGCAAGCGTTCCATGTTAAAAGCTTAATTGTAATACGGACGGCGTGAAAATACTAATACGGGCGTACGTTGATGACGTCACGTCGCGTGCGAGCGGCGTCGCACGACAGTCGCGAGTCACGATACAAGCAACTTGCTGCGTGAATATTAATGTCGGTTTGACATTTCATATTACATTTTCGGTGTATTTTTTGTTATAAAATGCTAGCTGTGCCTCGATTTCATCCGCGTAGATTTTTGCCCCGTCGGAATCATCAATATCAGCATATTTAAATATGTAGAGCTAGACTTCTTCTTATTAGAGCTATATAGAGTTTAAACCCACCACAATGTTCAGAGTCAGCTGAGAATATACAGGAACAGCATATACCTATGTACTTTTATTCAAAGTACAGCAACTAATCGTTTATGAAAGTATATCATACATATATCACGTATAAATTCTAAATAATTAATTTTATGGTATTATTTTGTGCCTCTGAGTATATTATGTAGTCTGTAGCAGTGGCGAAGGATGGAATTTAGACGAAGGTAAGCCGTCCCAAAGTAAAGAAAATTCATACCTCTTGATATAAACTCCGGTTTGTCATACATCCATACACATTCATTACAATAACGAATACGTATATATGGATTTTTAAAAGAAAACTCGGCAGGAATCGGCCTGTATGGTCTCTTCGCCGCTGGTCTGTAGATGTACTGACAAATAAATGTCCTATTCTCTTATGTATATGTCACCGTTAGATTGTAAAATACGTTAGTTTATAATCTCACTCTTGATATTATAATTTGCCGTCATATTGTGAACTGAAAATACTGATTACAATTTAACATGTTATTTTTCTAACAGAAGTGAAACCGTTAAATTGTCAATCAGGATAACTTTACCATAGAGTTACAAAAATATTACTACTATGTACAAGTCAAAGAAAAAGAAAGAAAATCGGAGGGTTCTGATTGATGGGGGGGTGGGCACTTATGTCAGTCTTTGGGTATAATAAATAATAAATAAATATTTGAAGTCATAATACTTGAAGTACTTTATTTGACTGACATATGTGTTTCATTCTTAACTTCATGGACACAGAACGGTCAGCTGTAAGGCGACCGGCGCCGACCAATCAGTCGCAAGTTCGGACAGTTGACGTTTTAAGATTGCAATCGGTTCACTTCCGATAGATTATAATATAGCGATAAATAAAACGTTAAATTGTAATCAGAATTTTCAGTTCACAATAAGACGGCAGATTATAATATCACGAGTGATATTATAAACTAACGTATTTTACATTTAACGGTAACATATACACGGTAAGTATCCGTAACTATGTCAAAGTATTAAATAATTTGTGACGCGAACAATATTTAGGACATCAATCAAACGGACGTGTAATCTCGATGCATTAAAAGTAAATGCTAATTACAGCATCTAAATTAACTACACATATAATCGTGCTTGAAGTTCTATTAAGTGCGAATAGTTGAAACTTTATTGTTAAAGTTGTGAGCTAGAACCGAAAGTGTCTGTTTTGGTTATACAATCAAAGTCATATTATGGCATAAGGGTCTGAAATATATCGATATTAAGTATATTTAATAAAAGTTAAAGATTTCTTATAAAACATCATTAAAAATCATGTATTTTTCAAATTTTCCAATCGTCAAAAACGCTGTCGTCCATTTTGTTACGACACAATATTACTTGATGTACTACCTAATTGTTAACTAATAATTTTGTCAGTGCTTGAAGACAAAAGTTTTCGAACAGTGCGTGTTGCGAGTGATGACCTATGGTTCCGAGATTTGGTCGCTAATTATGAGCCTCATAAGAAGGCTCAGAGTCACACAGCGGGCGGTGGAACGAGCTATGTTAAGAGTATTTTTGCGTGATCGAATCAGAAATAAGGAGATCCGCAGAAGAACCAAAGTCACCGACATAGCTCAGCGAGTCGCCAAGCTGCAGTGGCAATGGCACGTAGTTCGAAGAGCCGACGGACGTTGGGGTCCAAAGGTGCTGGAATGGCCCCGTACTAGAAAGCGCAGTGTTAGTCAACTACCCACCAGGTGGACTGACGACATCGAGTCGCAGGGATTCGCTGGATGCAGACGGCTCAGGATCGTGATGTTTGAAAGTCGCAACAAAAGATCTGTGTCCTGTAGTGGACGTCCATCGGCTGATATGATGATGATGACTCAACTTTGAACATGTATTTTCATACAGCAGTTGTAATATAAAGTATCACTATGAAGCAACTAGAAAAAGGACTGCACTTTCGTCATGTCTTTTTAAGATTAATTTTGAAAAGTATCTCCCGATTGAGAAGCGGAAACGCGCGTCGGCGTCTATTTTGAGTTTGATTTATGCGACAGGATCCCGTAGCGGCGACGTATTATACTCCGACAATTATATCGTTTCCTATCCGAGATCGAGATTAACTGAATAGTCCACTGGTTATCCTTGTTAGATGCATACCAGTAGGTCTAAGATTCGAGTTCTGTTACATGTTTTTTTTTTCCCAAGAAATTTTCATAAGCACTCTCTGACGGCCTCCGTGGCGCAGTGGTATGCGCGGGGGGGTTTTACAAAACGGAGGTCCTGGGTTCGAACCCCGGCTGGGCCGATTGAGATTTTCTTAAAGGTCTGGCTAGTGGGAGGCTTCGGCCGTGGCTAGTTTCCACCCTATTATCGGCAAAGACGTACCGCCAAGCGATTTAGCGTTCCGCTACAATGTCGCGTAGAAACCGAGAGGTGTGTAGATTTTCATCCTCCTCCTAACAAGTTAGCCCGCTTCCACCTTATACTGCATCATCACTTACCACCAGGTGTGATTGTAGTCAAGGGATAACTTGTAAAGAATAGAAAAAAAAATAAAACCAATCTCATGTTAGGCTGCATTGTCACTTATCATCAAGTACACAGCCAATGTCCAACCGGTCGTTTAAAAAAAAATCTCCCACAGCTCAGTTGACCTATTCACTAATTTGGTCTTCATTAACAACCTATTAAAATAAACATCAAATTAACTAGAAATGTCATCAATCTACAGTATTATATCTACGAAGCGTTGTCAGTTGACACCGTATGCCACTTGTTACATAAAATCTCAATTTCGTTTAAGTCATACGTCAAAGTTAGTGAATTACCTTGCTGGCAACGTATTTAGAAGAGAAAATTACTTAATTTAATTTTGGGCACGTGGTTTGCTTATAAAAAGATAATACATTTACGCGCAAAATCGAGGCTTTCAGTTTACCCTTTAATTTATGACTGCATTTGTATTCGCAATGATCATCCCCCCTTTTTTATTTTTGATGTGCCCCGCGAGGGCAGTGGAGCTAGGTTAATTTGGCCAGCTCGTAATGTTTATGAAGCTGTTAAGCCGTAATATGTCACTTTTAGATGTTTGCACGTTTTGTTTTCATGGGATGAAACAATGGCCTTTAAATTTGAAACCCCATGAAAAATTAGAAGTAGGAGAACGGGCTACCAAGTATTAAAACTATACCCAAGTCCTACAGATATAAAAAAAAACAATGGAGTAGGTTAGGGTTATTTAAATTCGTTTCAGCCGAGGCGATATTGGTCTTGGATATTGGAGCCAAGGCGTGAGCTATAGTAAGGAAGCAGAGGCTGTAATTATCAAAGCGCATGTCATAAGACGTTTTATAACACATTTGCGAGGAAACACACTTTCTGAAAACGAATTTGCATCTTTGCCTGTTTTCATTAGATGACTTTTTGATACGCTTGTCATTTCTGCACAGAAAACGAAGTGCGCACACCAGCGTTTTATTTTCTTAGACGAATGCACAAAAAACGGCCAGTTACTAATAAAGTAAATTAATATTTTTGTGTTTGTGTGATACATGGTTGATATTTATTGCTGATATTTATAATTAAATTTTATCTCACAAAGTTAATTTTATTCATAAAATGTTGAGCACTTTTCTGATATAAAAACTCTTTGCCAAGATTTAAAAAAGTACCGTTCATTTTTAGACGGATGACAAAGGTTTATAAATATTCTTTTTTAAAAAAACAATTGAAATCACTTCATGCGTTCGGGTGCTATGTTGCCACAGACAGACTGACAGACGGACACGTCATCCTTGTAACACCCCTCTTTTTGCGTCGGGGGTTAAAAATCCATTTAATGCCATGTATCCGATACTTACGATGCGGGTATGTAGACGCGTATATTAACTCGTCATTTTAGCAAAACTATAGACAGCAAAATATTTTAATTTTGCCTACGGAACCCTAAAGCCGATCGATAAAATTGAAAGTGACGTCACACTGACCGCCACAGGGTCACGGCTAAGGTTTTACAATTCAATTACCTGCGCCAGGTGTAAAGCGCGACGTTTAACCGATGAACGGCGCGTCCCTCGACCGTTTATTATTCAAACTACTTTCTAACAAACGATATTCATAACATTAGTTATTTGTTAACTGCGTTTTAATATTTTGCTTGTATTTATAACACTAGAATAGTCTTGTAGATCCAGTTGGTTAGCCTGTGCAGCCTGTCTGTCGGTTTTTTACTGGATATACTTTGGAGTACGCACTTGGAACTTCAACATCTAGTTCTTAATTCCTCTTTGTACCATAGAATGGTAAAACGCCGCGAACGTTGGTAACTTATGTTGTGGATATCTTAACAACACTAAACGATTTCCACCAATAGTTTGAATTGCCCTTCTGACTTTATTCCAGACACATACTTGGAAAGCAAATAAAGGCATATTCTAGGTACCTAAGCGCTCTCCAACTTAGACTACATTACTGCTCCATCAGGCATAGCTGTAGTCAAGCGCGAGCTTATCTTTCCTAAAAAAAGGGAAATCAAAAAATCAAAATTTGTTTGACTCGACGTTTCAAAAGTGCTTGTTAAATAACAAGCACTTTTGAAACGTCGAGTTATGAAATACTGAAAATCAATTGTTTTCGTTACAGAGATAAACAATATCACTATAAGCTTGCATTGGAGCAGCGTAGTAGTCTTAAGCAAGAAACCCCTTTGAAATTAGGACAGACATTTTTTTTTAAAAGAATATTGCCATCTTTTTAAATGTGACCAATATTCCCATTCCCCTCCGACTAGTCGGGAAAGACTGCTTTAAGAGTGGGTACGACCATAGACCAACAGGGCGGGGATCGAACCACCACCTCAACTCAAGTTGATGAATCCGACCGCTCTTACCCTTGAGCTATTGAGGCATTTATAAAAAATTTTTTGAATAACCTACACAGACAGTACAGAATTCAAAAATATTATAATACTTGATCAATCATCGAGTACATGTAAATTTGTACGGAACCCTCGGTTGGCGAATCCGATTCACACTTGTCCGGTTTTCCTTTTATATTAAACCGTAAGTAATCGTATTATAATTCGGTGCTATTATTATAATATGGGTTCGTTCGTAAGCGCTTCGCATTTAGCCGTAGCAATTAGGTTTTATGTTATCGAAGTCGTATTATAATATATTTTTTTACATTTTACGGTACGCAGTATAATCTATAATTATCGGGATAGTGCTATCATTATGAACTACATCATAATTCGTCGATGACACTTTTGAATCACAATAAAAGTAGTCAGACAAGAATACGGCGTATTAACTGTCCGTAATATAAACATTTCGTTAATTAAACCGGTCATATAAAATGCTAAACACTAGCAGATGTCCTATAAACGTTGTGATGCAAAAAACGATGATTTTCTTTAAATTGTAGCAATTTTATAGTAAAGTGTTACTATATTTTATTCTAAGTAGTAGGTATATAGGATACAAAAGCGTGAAAAGCCGTTTGCAATATGTGTGTGCCATGTCGGTGCCAAGCCCTTGGTGTTGAATTTAGTCGTTACTTAAAAAAACACATAAAAGAAAAAAAAGCATGTCTGAGAAACAAATATCTTTATGATATGAATTAATAGATCACTGGCTTGGCACCTCCTTCAAAGTGATCAATTGGTAGAAAATATTATAATGTTATTTTTCCTTTTTAGTTTCAAGGTATGTTAATGTTTTAACTCCGTTGTATTTTAAAAAAATTATTATTAAAAAATAATTATTACAAAGTGTCGCGACAGCATATGCCTAAAAATCAGGGATCCGTAGAACATATTGTACAACTGATCACGATGAGACGATCAACTTTTTTATTTACGAAAATTTTTGATTCTGGTAGCTAACTGAGTTACCAGGAAATGAAAAATTTTGAGCGTCCCAACAAGATAATGTACCACGCAATTCGTAGGACATTGTGGCTGTTAAGTTGTGTAAGTAACTTATTAATAATCAACAGTAATAAAACAATAACAAAGTCAAGCGTCTTTTTAAGATGCAGCTGCTCACGAAAACTTTATAGTAAAAATTCCAATATGAAACATCCATATTATAAAGCTACATTATTATCGAGTGTAATAATATATTCCATTTTCTCAACGCTCCTGCTTTAATTTCGTACTGGAATCAATATTGAATGCCAGCGCACGAAGTTTATACCAAAATAAATTTGTTTTACGTTGCATATGCAGTTTATGCATGCACTGCAAACATAGGCCCGCGTGACGTCATTGCACTCGCATCGCAGGTAGGATGAAACAAACAGGGTCGGTTTTCATACGTTTAATGAACAAGCGGCATCAAGTAGGTACCTACTTGCCGTAGTGGAATTACACAAACGAGGACTTATATTAAATGAACAATGTGTATCGCGATCACTAAACACACTCACTTATCACTTTGTTACGGAGTTTGGGTACACTCTGCCCCGATTATAACACCAAATTGGTTTCAAGACATAGGAGTAGTATATATGAAGACTTAAAAAATATTTAAAACAATATAACACCAGCGATAAAGACCTAAAGCTAACTTATAAATGTAGATACGACAAACTTTTATGGAGGTTACAATATGTCTTATAGAAATTTTAAAAAAAAGCAAGTAAGTCAATGAAAATCCGACAGCATTAAAATTAGTGGGAAACTTACTAAGGTTCGAGTTCACCGACATTCGTTTAAACATAATCAACCGTTTAAATAAGTTAAACGTCGTTAAGTCCAAATTTTCTGTTCACCACAGCCCATATGCCGGTTAAGGACGTAAATCGGGCGTTTATCTTAACCGAGCGTGCGTACCCCGGTTAAGACGTCTTTGACAGATATAAGTGCAGATTATGTTTTTGTAACGCTCACAATTTTTGCGAAGAATACTCTCTCAACTACCACAATGCAAAGGACCCGTAAAATTATAAAAAAGTATATTTTTCATTTCAGAAATAATTCATTTTCTCTCATTAATAAATCACTTCCTAGCTTTGAGGTTTTATTCTACTGGATGCTGCCAGCTTCGATTTCCAAACGAAAAAATATAACAAAATGACAAATATTTGTCAATTTGACATGGTACATAAAGAAAATATCGCGATTCCCCAAAAAATTCGATCCGCCATTTGGGGAAATCCTCGCAAGTTGGCAATACTGTTATAGATAATAAATAAATTGTTCATAAATCGTTCACTCGTCGTTCTCCGTCGCTCGGTTTACAAACCAGAGTCAAAAAGCGTCTGGTGAACAGGAAAAAAACGCTCCTTGTTCAAACTATGTTTAATATTTGACGGGCTGGTTCTGTAAACGCCGTTTAAATGAAATTCGGTGAACTCAGGCCTAAGTGGTCGAAGTCTGTCAAACGGTTTTTAGGCTGTAGAACGTGCCAAAAAATTAAACATGCTCGAACATAATATTACGTATTTTCGAAAAACATAGGTTTTTTTCATTCAGACGCGTGTTTATATTTCAAAATTAAAACATTACACATGTTTTAATTTTAGGTAATTTTTTACACCTTGGGTTATTTTTGGAAAATATAATATAGCCGATTGCACTAAGGGATAGTGTAGCTTCCCAACAATGATAGAATTTTTCAAATCGGTTCAGTAGTTTCCAAGCCTATTCAGTGCATACAACCAAACAAACAATCAAATCTTTTTTCTATATAATATTAGTATAGTTTAGATTGACTTTTAGAAAACGCACTTGAACTTGGAACAATACACATTTCTCGCGAGCACTGTACCTACGTACTCGTCGGCAGGTGTCCACGACCCTCCAAACTGCGGTCCCCAATTTTTTTAATAATTACCACTTACTCAAAGCAATAATTAAGTAAGTAAATATCCTACAATATAAGTAACAAGCTGCCTAATTAAAATGCCGATTAGTGACTTTTTGTAAAACATGCTTGAGATGTTTTTATATTTGAGTGCGTCGTCAATGCGACCGGTTCGTTTTAATGTACTTTACAATTTTCACCTCTCTGGTGAAAAGGTGTACCCTGTTGCTTTATATGCGAAGGTGTTTGAGTTCAATTTTGGAATAGGATCAAGAATGATCAACCATTTTTTAATGTTAATGCACGTTTTCCTTCTAATTTCATCCTTCTAATGTCAGTATATATATTATATCCTACTTCTGTGCGTTTTTCGCGTATCCATAAACAATCATTTATCTGGTAGAAGGGGTCCCTCCCCCTTGGCTCAAACAAAAATTAGCACTTCAAAGATTAATATTTTACAAATGGATCCCTGAATTTAAAAAAAAAGGTGTTTAATGGAACCTAGATATTTTTAAAAACCTATAAAACGATACTTTTTACGAGATAAACGAGTAAAAAATTCATCCCCACTTTACATGTAGGTATAGGGGTAGCATAAATAATATTTTTCAAGATTCTATTGTACTACTTCTTCGACATTTTTAGTGAACATACTCATGTTTAATTATTAGCAGTAATAGTCTCCGAGCAAAGCTTCAGTAGCACAGACAGACGGACATGGCGAAACTATAACTATAAGATTCCTTGCTGACTTCGGAAAAAGTCTTTATAAAAAAGTAACTAATATTCTTAGGAACTATTTATAAACTATTTATTAACATGCGGTATAACGTAATTTTTATTGCAATATAGACGTGAATAATTTATCTCATTATGAAAGTAGATATAATATTTTAACTTTGACTTCACATTAGGAATGCAGGGTCCCCTTTCGCCTTTTCCCTGAAAAAGTCACTAATGCGATCGCTATGGATCTTCTACTATAGATAAAATTTAAATCGGCACGTTTTTTGGTGGTCCGAACGACGGAAAAACAATGCAGATCCGACGTCTCTTCCGAGTTTGTGAAGATTGATGGCATCTAACTATTTTCCTAAAAAACCGCTATTGCGGCTCAAAACGAGCCCATTTTAGAATCGCTTCATCTTTGAGTAATTTATGTATCAGCTATCTTTAGTTAGTTAATATTAGAAACGCAAAGTGTGTGGGCGTAGATAGATAGTTACCAGAAATTTTACATAAATATAGTGGTGCTTTTTTGTATGTAACTGCCTCCTTAGTACAGTTGTTACCCAGTATGGCTACAGATCATGAATTAGTCTTGGATTCGAGTCTGCATTATTAGAGGAATTGATTCGTGAGTGACGAACGGAAAGCCCGCGGTTTCACCTGCATAGTTTCTGTTGTTATTTATTGTCGAATTTCTTTCTTTCTTTTCATGACTGTTTAATTAGTCTATTAGAATATTAATATTAGTATAATAGAGTATTGAATACTATTGGAGACATGTATTGTACTGTGTATTCATTGTTTACTGTTATGGAAATTTTTAACACTTAATAATAATTACATCATTTCGGCTAGAACTAGATGATTTTTTGATGTTTTTCAGAGTTACTATGTGTTCACAAATTATGATACAATTAATAATAGTATTTAATTTTAATTCTTGTTACAAAAGGGCCTGTCTTTCAAGTAGACATGCTTGAACCACCAAGTAATAATACCAATGTCTTTATTGCCAATGTTTAAGGCAAGGACTAAATAGACTTGATTTTCCTGAAAGTCTCTGAAAAATCAAGGTATTCAAAAGTAGTCATCATCCCAATTGATTAATCTCAGAATAGATTTATATTAATTTTGTGTTAATGAACGAGAATGAAAACAAATAATATGTAAATTGATTTTACAACACAAAATTAGAAATTTCTTGAGGCCACAAGAATCGATAAAATAAATCATAAATTTATTTCCTAATTATTAAAAAAAATACTCTTTAGCTTAATAGGTACTCTACTATCTATAAGAATGGGACAAATGCGACCAACCGAATATCATATCATATGACAAAAAAAACTTTAAAAAATATAACTCGACTATGTAAATAAGAGTTTTAAAAAAGGACAACACAAGAAAATATTTCAAACAGCAATCGAGAAATGCACAGGTACAAAAATGGATACCAAGATAGAGCCATAGTTGCACCCATTAATGGAGGGGTTCCTGACATAATCAAAGTAGGTGCAAACACAACTCTTTTGACAACCCATTCATTAAAATCAGTTCAGTAGTTCGGGCACTATTGTGGAACATATATAATACAAACATCCATCATCATCATCATCATTATTATCAACCCATATTCGGCTCACTCCTGAGCTCGAACTTCCTCTCAGAATGAAAGGAGTTAGGCCAATAGTCCACCACGCTAGCCCAATGCAGATTGGCAGACTTCACCCACGCAGATAATTAAGAACATTCTCTGGTATGCAGTTTTCCTCACGATTTTTCTTCACCATTTGAGATGTGATATTTAATTTCTTAAAATGCACACAACTGAAAAGTTGGAGGTGCATGCCCCAGACTGGATCGAACCCACACCCGTATGGAATTGGAGGCAGAGGTCATATCCACTGGCCTACCACGGCTCTCACAAACATCCATAGACGCTCAAAATCATAACCCTACCATTTGGTTTTGTTGCAGACGGCTAAAAAGGCTGAAGTAATCTAACAAATTTATAAAAACTGTTTCTATAGAATCAATGTTTCATTGTTGCAATCGCTTTGTTGTGTAAAGAGCTCCATAAAAATGCCAGTTTGTATAGTTAAATGGCACGAAAAACGGTCAACAACTTCTAGTTTAATAAAAGATGAAATTAAGTTTCATTTGTAATTATTTCAAACTTCATTATATCAAATTTGTAACCAAAACAATATCTATCAAGAATTTATTCTTCAGCCGCAACCGCAAAACATTGATCAAGAAATCAAATGAGTATTAAAGAGTATTAAGCTTCGTTAGCTCAACGGTAAGAATGGTCAAATTCATCGCCGAGAGGTGGTGGTTTGATCCCCGCCCCGTTGGTCTATTGTACCCACTCCTAAAACAGTCTTTCCAGACTAATTGGAGGGGAATGGGAATATTGGTTATGTTTAAAAAAAGATATGGCAAATACAGAAGGAAAATATATATTTTTGATGTGTGAGTTAACTCTCCCCCTCAAAAAATTACAAAATTATTTTGTTTGTGAATTTGGGTGAGACATTGATCCTTCTAAAATTAGTCTCAGTTTAAAAATACTGCTGTGGTTATTGTATTAGTATGGTAATAATAATACAGTAACCACAAAATGTAGAGTCATTCCTTCTAACCTCTCCAGGTACATCACATATGCCTCTTAGTCCTTAGACCTTTGTTTACATTGTCACTTTAGCACTAGAGTTAGTCTAATATTATTTGTTGCTAATTGTTCAAAATTTTGTTATCTAAAGGATGCTCAGATCCTTGAAAGAAAAATGGTCAAAAGAGGTCATGCAATGGTACCCCAGATATGGAAACAGGAGCCACACAAAAGATGGGAGGACGACCTGGCAACAACAATCGAGTAGAGTGGCAAAGTCTGGAGGAGGCCCAAGTCGAAGGACAACCTGACTGCTCTGGTGTATAAATTATTAAATATTTCATATGTATTCAGCAGTCAGAGAATAAAGGCTATTTTTATTTTTATTTTATTATTACTTAAAATAATACAGTGAAAGTCCAAAGTTATAATAGCGTTTCATTTTACCTAGAGGGTGCAGACTCATAAAAACCACAATTTGTTTGAAAAAACATTCAACAGAATAATAAGTACTCACCGAGTTAAAGCTGAGTTGATTAGACTTCAAAACATCACTTTCTGACGCCATTTTGTTAAACATTTGCTTGCGCTCCTTCACAGATATCTTTTGCTCACTCTCTACCAGCATGCTTTCACTCCGTGATGTTGTGAGTGGGTTTTCTTTTAACTCACTACTGGATGAACTTAAGCTGTGACTCGGAATAGACTTGTCCAAAACAGATTTATCTGATGAACGTCTCCGAGGGTGGACCTTTGGAGGTATGTCCTCAGTTACTAAGCTGTCCTTGCTTGTACTTGGTTGTAGATCTATAGGCGGTAAAGGTGATGTTATAGGAGTAGGATCTGGTACCATGTTGCTGAGGATATTAAAGTCTTGGTTAAGTTGCAAAGGTGGAGGAGGTTTGTAAGGAGGCTGTATTGGAAGTTCTAAGATAGGTTCACTTTCATTCCTGATATCAGGGCTTTTACACTCTGTTATTTCTTCGTTTTCTTTCCCAGTAGGCGGCAAGTATTTTTTTTTCAATATCAACCATTTTTCATTGTTCTGATTCTTGATTATTGCTAGTGCATTGACATGCTTTTTGAAAGTGCTGCGTGCTTCATCTGTAAAGAGTTTATTTGTTTTATATATATATATACCCGCTTGATGTCTTCGTTGCTTGAAGACATCAAGCGGGTTGCAGGGAGCTGCTGGATGCTGGCGGCTCGAGACCGTTTTGTTTGGAAGTCCATGCAAGAGGCCTATGTCCAGCAGTGGA
Organism: Bicyclus anynana; assembly: GCF_947172395.1. Taxonomy (NCBI): domain Eukaryota; kingdom Metazoa; phylum Arthropoda; class Insecta; order Lepidoptera; family Nymphalidae; genus Bicyclus; species Bicyclus anynana. Next base: position 17,949,016 of record NC_069110.1, on the reverse strand, counting down.
CGTCCATCGGCTGACAATGATGATGATGATGTATATATATATTATGTTATTTACAGTGGCGTGAATAACATTGTTAAGTAGGGTATGAATTATACTTATTATGCTTATATGTAAATAAATGGGAAATTCCTGCACCAATACAGATTGATAATGGGTCCTTAAGGTAGGCAATACCTTTTTACATCTATGAAGTGCTAGCCTCAGTCTATATAATGCTAGAGTCAGTAAAGTCAGCCCTGTATTGGGCTATTGAAATAGGCTGGTAGTGATTATAATCTAACAACTATAAACATAGAAGAATTGCAAAATATGTACCTAAACCTAAGCCTCGGCTATCAATAAGTAATGGATTATCTTGGCTACTTGATGTAAAGAACTTACGTAACCTAAATGAAATGTTAGAGTTTAACAAAAAGTTAGTAATCAATAATCACCTCTCATGTCCGGATTCATCAAAAACACTTTGAAATGTTTCACCAATTCATGATTGGTCACTTTCCCGTTGTGGGCCAACATGAACTTTAATATTTCATCGCAACTCAACTCAGCGGGAGGAGGCATTTTCAAACAAATCTAATAAATATTATCAATATGAATCACGGGAAACGGTACAAAAACACGAAAACTCAACGATTTACGCGCAACTGACAGTGACAGTGACAACTGAACTTGACAAGGCAAATGTCAAATCCAAACATTCCCAACGTTGTTTCAACGCGTTCCGTTTTTGCTTGCTGCGTTGTTATATGTTGTTGTTGTATTGTGTTTTCTGGTAGAGTTTGGCTAATGAAAGTAGAGACTGCAATACGCCCGCCAAATATAAAATAAAAACATTTAAACCAACGACATTATGTTTTACCTAATAAATACATTTTCATAATTTGTTTGAATTATTTTTTGTTTGTGAATACATTACTACATACACCTAATATACGTATTAAACTCAATAATTCCACTATTTGCACTATATTTTTTTTTATTGAAAATAATTAAAGGAAATATACACCCTCATCTGTTATTATTAGATTAAAAAATAAATGATACCTATTATTCACAGTAACACATTGCAAACAGGTTGCTTAAGTAAATTCCGGCCAAACACATTTTTTTAACTCCCGACGCAAAAAGAGGGATGTTATAAATTTGACGTGTCTGTCTGTCAGTCTGTCTGTGGCACCATAGCTCCCGAACGGATGAAGCGATTTCACATTTAGTTTTTTTTTGTATGAAAGGTGACTTATGTCTGTAAGGGTGAGTGTTCTTAGATATGTTTGATGAAAATAGGTTGAGCCGTTAAAAGTTCTGTGGTTGAAAATGGGGAAGAATAACCGAATGTCTGCAAATATACTCGGTGAGGTCTTAAATGGAAGCGCACTCAAAGAGAATATTGATGACTTGATCGAGACGGTAATTATTCATGACTTTCGTGGGTTTTTCAAAATTATCAATTTTTCATACAAAATTAACAGTCCACCACTTCTTCACACATGTTGAGAGTTACGAAAAGTCTCAGGTAAGCAGTTTTCCTCACGATTTCCAGTTTCCTCCACCGTTTAGGACATGTGATATTCAATTTCATAATTCATATAACTGTAGGCGGTGCATACGGTGGATTGGGTTCCAAGCTACGCCCTCCGAATCGAAGGCAGAGGTCATATCCACTGGGATATCACGACAACTAAAAAAAATAATTCAAACAAATGAATACCTACCGAATATTTGCAAATACATGGCCAAAATTGAACAATGTTGGAGCTTTGTATAATAATGAGACAAGTATCGAGGTCGTTGTATTCAAAGATTTTATAATAGAGATATGTCACTAGCGCGTCAAAACTAAGTCGAACAAAAGCGGCTAATTGTCTTCATTTCATTGAGTCGCATAGTATCTAAACAACGAAAGTTACTTATTTAAACAAATAATACCTTAAATATCCTGTTAATACATAAACATATTATATAATGGAATAGCCGTGATGGAGGGTGTGGGTTCGAATCCGGTTCGGGGCCTCCAACTTTTCAGTTGTGTGTATTTTAAGAAATTAAATATCACGTGTCTCAAACGGTGAAGGAAAAACATCGTGAGGAAACCTGCATACCAGAGAATTTTCTTAAATCTTTGCTTAAGTGAAGTCTGCCAATGCGCATTGGACCAGCGTGGTGGACTATTGGCCTAACCCCTCTCATACTGACAGGAAACTTGAGCTCAGCAGTGAGCCGAATATGGGTTGTTAATGATGATGATGATGATGATATAATGGAATTTAACACAAAATTGTGCATAATGCAGAAGTAGAGCAGTTTAATGGGGATGATGACTAGGTTTGAATATTATATTGATTTAGGGATCCGCGGCAGCGGCGCAAATCTGACCCTTTAAGTCCCTGTAGCTCCGAAAGTAATGATCGCAGATAGCCTGTTACTTTTACAACATTGCTTTACTATTAGCATACTCCTAATTTATATACAATTTAAGGCTCACTTATTGCGGTGGTTTTGTAGGCACGTGACATATCTATAGTTTATAATGTAGTTGGTTGTGTCGGAGGCAAGTTGACACGCGCGTCATAGATCACGACAGTTCGTGATCCTCGACTGCGACACGGTTCCACCTATTTACTCGTACTCGACTATCGGCGGTGTAATCGAGTGTCGCATATTTATTGCGGATTATTGTTTTGTTAACGGTTGTTATATTGGTCATACTTCTTATGATTTCTGTGCCGCAGTTAGTGCTGTGGTTTTCTATATATTTTTTTTTTATTCTTTACAAGTTAGCCTTTGACCACAATCACACCTGATGGTAAGTGATGGAGTCTAAGATGGAAGCGGGCTAACATGTTAGGAGGAGGATGAATATCCACATCCCTTTCGGTTTCTACATGACATCGTACCGGAACGTTAAATCGCGTGGCGGTACGTCTTTGTCGGTAGAGTGGTAACTAGCCACGGCTGAAGCCTCCCACCAGCCAGACCTGGACCAATTAAGAAAACCTCAATTGGCCCAGCTGGGGATCGAACCCAGGACCTCCGTCATGTAAATACCGCGCATACCACTGCGCCACGGAGGCCGTCAAATATATATCTATAGGCCGTCTATAGGTCCTGGGTTGGATTCCAAGCTCAGGTCAGTTAAGGATTTTATAGGGCTCAGGGGACATAGCCATGTGGCTCGTCGAATCTCTTTCTATGATAGATCCGATCGACGACATATTTTTGGAGTTTACTCCATAAGAATCGATTTTTCATAATTAGCCCGGTATGAAAAAAATATGAGCAGTAAAATTCGATGAACGAATGACATGTCGCCATGCCACATGTCCTGTATGACGATCCATAGTAGGTAATCATACAAAGCAAAGTACAAGCAAAGCAAAACTGTCATCATTAATACGAGGACGCAGTGGCGTGCACTTCATAGATGCAAACATGCCCTGCCTACCCTGAGGACTCGTTAAACCTATATGAAAGAACTTTCGTAGAACGTAGAACATTTTATACAATTTTTACCTAAAGTGCATACCCAAGTTGAAACCATTGTGCACGCCACTGCGAGTACGAGGATATTAGACGTTTCCAATCGCTCGGTAAAGTAAGTGCGTGAAAGCTAAAAGATTCGGTGAATAGACCTTTACCGTTGTACCTACCGCAGGGGTTTACCGATGAAGGCATTTTCCGTAAATGAGGGAATTTGGAAGCTAATTCCGCCACGCCTCTGCCCTGCGGGCTGACGGGTACATGCGCTGGTTTCCTGCAATTGTCGACATTTCCTTTTTTACAATTGCAACTATCTGTGTTTTAATTAATCGCCGGGCTGGAGTAATTAAGTGCCTATTTTTTCAATAAATTCCGTTTGAATTCAGACAGAGTTCGAAACGAGGAAATTAAATTGATTGTATTTTTACCTGATTAGTGAAGCATGGTTACGTCTTTCGAGCGTATGTTTGTATGTACCTAATTAATTGTATCTCAAACTGTAAAGAAAAAACATCGCGAGGAAGCATGCATACATGAGAATTTTCTTAATTCTCCATGTGTGTGAAGTTAGCCAATTTGGCCAGCGTGGTGGACTAAGGCTCTTTTATTTTGAAAGGAGACTCGTGCTTAACAGTGAGATGAATATGGGTTGTTAATGATAATTGTATCTATAGGTATGTAGGTAGGTATAAACTTTTTCTAATTTTAAAATATTCTTATTTACAGCTTGGATTCTGTTCCTACCTCAAACTGATATCAGCCACTGACGATCAAGTACGCTCACATGCCTGTCGCGCCAATGGCTTGATAGCCGATAAAACCATAACAGCGCTTGGTGCAGGGTCGCCATTCTAGCACCTAAGGATTCCAACGTTCATCGGCTTTTTGAACTGTGTGGTCAGCTCATTGTCACATTATTATAATTTACAATAGTTAAAATCATTGCAATTTATAGCCTCAATAGCTCAACGGTAAAAGCGGTCGGACTCACCACAGAGGGGTGGTGATTCGATCCCCGCCCCGTTGGACTATTATCGTAACCACTCTTGATAGTCCTTCCCGATTAGTTAAGGGAATGGGAATATTGCTCATATTAAAAAAATATGGCAAATATACTTTTATAAAAAAAAAACTTTTACTTTTACTTGTACCTGTGTGAAAGAAGGAAAAACCCCGTACAGTCTACGTGGTTGGCCAGCCACTGGACAGACCAACTACACTCGTACCTACGGACTCTACCTTGACCAAATGCCTCACAGAGTTTGCGAAACAGAACAGTCACACCTCACAGCGAAGTGTAAGTGATGTTGTATCTACCTACAGCGAAGTCCACGACATTGATAAATACTTAAAAAGTTTACTCGCGTATTGAAGATAGGACTCCACATCAGAGTTTATTGATAAATAATTACTTCTTTCACTTCTCGAAAGTATTAATAGATTATTTCACTTTCAATTATGCGCATCTTCTATGAAGCAGGTCTGATGCTGAAGTCGGAAGAAAGCCAGAAAGGAGCTCCTAAACATATTATTCAATGGACTCATATGTTTTAACAAATACCCTGATGCTACATGTCAGAGCATTTAAATTTTATAAATTACTAGCGGACGCCCAAGTGAAATCGCGCTACCCTATCCTACTCACACCGTATTCTTATACTTTCCTTTTCCATACCCTACCCTACCCTGCCCCTACCCTATCCCTACCCTACTCCTACCTTACATGTCCTACCCTGTCGGTGACGCGAACCTGTAAAAAATTCCCCTACCAAAAAATTTCGTATAGCTTAATCTCTGGGCCAACAAGACAATGAGGTAAAAATTTAAAGGCCTTTGATTTATGTAGTGAGTAACTCCACGTTACGACACAGCGCATTACTCCGTTCAACACTTACAAACTTAAGTTGCCGAAGATCCTACAAGCTACCAATTAAAAGTTAAATGTCCAGACCTTGTTAGCGAGGAAGTTCGTAACTATCGAAACTTTTGGATCATACCTGCCTGGAACCTAAACTGAGTTGTGTGAACATTTGGATACCGTAAAACATTTATTTTCCTGTACGAACGAAACTAAACTAACCCCAGACCTTCTATAGGAACTGCCTACCTAACTAGAGGTGACTGCCTAACTAGAGGTTACTCTGTCAAAAATACATGATATACTAACTTTTCACTTCTAAAACTAATATTGGAAGGAAAATATGGGGCAAAAGAGCCGTCAGCTAAAGACGACAATGTTTGGACGATATATGGGAGTGGACTGGGTTATTCTCAAATAAACGATGCGGCTAAAATAGGAAGCCTTTTCTAATATTTAATGCGAAACTTTGGTTCCAGGATGGCACACACGGAAAAACATCGTGAGGAAACCTGTATACTTGAGAATTTTCTTAATTCTCTACGTGTGTGAAGTCAGCGTGGTGGGCAATTGGCTTAACGACTATCATTCTGAGAGGATACTCGTGCACAGCAGTGAGCCGAATATGGGTTGATAATGATGAAATGACTATAAGTACTACTTAATAAAAACATTTTAATTTTATTTATATGTATAGAAGATTTACGAATGCCTATTCGCTTTGCCCTTTGTAGGTACATGTATTCGCTCCACTAAAGCACTCAGTTGTGAACGAAGCTAGTGGGGTGCCGCGGGTCATAACGATATCTATTAGTTGGATTTCTACTCTGACATACGCTAAGTATAAATATAATCTATGTCATGGGATCATAAACTCCTAGGTTCGAGTCTCGGGTCGAGCATTGACGGCCTCCGTGGCGCAGTGGTATTTGCGGTGGATTTACAAGTCAGAGGTCCTGGGTTCGATTCCCGGCTGGGCCGGTTGAAGTTTTCTTTATTGGTCCAGGTCTGGCTGGCTCGGTGGGTCTAAGGGCAAGAACCTATAAATATAGATCCAATAAAGATTTTATAATGACACATGGGCTGTGATAGCCCAGTGGATATGACCTCTGCCTCCGTTTGCGGAGGGTGTGGGTTCGAATCCGGTCCGAGGCATGCACCTCCAACTTTTCAGTTGTGTGCATTTTAAGAAACTAAATATCACGTGTCCAAACGGTGAAGGAAAAACATCGTGAGGAAACCTTAATTTCCTTAATTCTCTGCGTGTGTGAAGTCTGCCAATCCGCATTGGGCCAGCGTGGTGGACTATTTGCCTAACCCCTCTCATTCTGAGAGGAGACTCGAGCTCAGCAGTGAGCCGAATATGGGTTGTTATTGATGATGATGATGACTTATACTTCTCCGGCCAAATCGCATTTGGTAGGGGCTATGTAGGAATATTTGTATTGTCTAAATACATGATTTATTTATTAACATTCGGTTTAACCAAGGATTTGAACCTTGGAAATGTTGCACAATCAACTAGCCAATCAAAAAACCTAGGTACGAGTACGACTATCGACACAGTTATAAAAAGTTAGAGAATTTCCACTTATCTAATTAGGTGTTTGTTGAAAATTGAAAAGCTTTGTATCGTTTTATAGTTAATCATAGATAAATAACGTTTTTTTTTTTATCTTATCTACTTTAATTATATGATACAGTTTACAATAAATTTATCAGTTTTGACGAAGTCGACCTTAATTAAAAGAAAATCGGAAACATGCATTTTCGTGTAAACATGTTGTCGTATGACTTTTTCTAGGTAGGTACCTAATAGGTATTTATACGTGCCTATTGGTTATGTACTCATCATCAACTAAAGATGAGTTTTAAACAAAAAAGTGATTAATTGTTCGCCGAGCCGATGGACGTCCAACTGCTGGACATAGGCCTCTTGCATGGATCTCCAAGCACAACGGTCTCGAGCCGCCAGCATCCAGCGGCTTCCAGCGATCCGCTTGATGTCCTCGGTCCTGTGCTTTCTGGTCAGCCATTCCAGCACCTTGGGACGCCATCGGCCTCCGACGTCCATCGGCTCTTCGATCATGGTATGGTACCTCATCGGTAAGCTGGTTCGGATACGGGCAATGAGATCCTGGGTTCGACTCCCGGTTGAGACCATCCTCTTGGTGATGAGACCGGCCCCTTTACCGTTGTGCTTTTGAGGCTAATGATGATGATGTCTATATAGTGTTCTGATAGTAAAAAGTAGATTCGTAATTTAATAGGTAGTACATATATTCAAAGAGGATTTTTGAATAGTACAAGTACCTAGGTGGATTTTTTATTTGCAATTTTAACTCTTGCGTGAGTACGTAGGTGTATTTACTCTCTCATTTTTTTTTTAATTTTCAATAATTTTAATAATGCCAAATACAAAACATTTAAAAACTAACAAAAGTCATCAACCCTCCTGCTGCAGGACATTTGAGTGGTCAGGGCTCCAGAGTGAGGAACCTCCTCACAATACGCGCCGTCTGAAGAATTACTGCCTTTTCTACCCGACCATAAATCCAACAGTTAAACGAAAGCTTCTTTAGATGTTGGTCGAAGCTTTTCGCTATAGGATCTTAGACTGAAACAACTATCGGAACAATATTCAACATTCCAAGTATTATATTTTGATATTTGTTCGTAGGTGTTTTATTATTACGAATATTAAAGCACATTGGGCGTACCCTCTGATGTCAAGTGGAAACAATAGGTGTTAACGTAATAAAACTTCACAGGGCATACAAGGAACTCGTCCTAAAAAGTGCTGCATGCAAGTGTACTTATGGAACAGATGTTGAACCTCATGTACCTATTATATCTGTGATTACACTGAACCAATGCCGCGCACTTCATAAATGCAAAAATGCACTGCCTACCCATAGGAGTACTTACACTTACATTTGGGAGAATGTAGTCGGAGAAAATATGTTCGACTTTATTACATGGGCCTTAAAAGAAGGTTCAGAGTCACACAGTGGGCGATGGAACGAGCTATGCTCGGAATGTCACTGCGTGATTGAATCAGAAATGAGGAAATCCGCAGAAGAACCAAAGTCACCGACATAGCTCAATGAGTCCCGAAGCTGAAGTGGTAATGGGCGGGGCACATAGCATACCAAGGTGCTGGAATGGCGACCCCGCGCTTGAAAGCGCAGTGGTCACCCCTCACCAGGTTGACTGACGACATCGCTGGATGATGTTTGGAAGTACCTACAAAAGGCCTGTGTCCTGCAGTGGACGTCCATCGGCTGTCTGATATGATGACGATGATGATATTATATGGTTTAGTTCTATATTAGAACGGGTGTCCAGGGTTACTAGTGAGATCTTGCCAGGTCTAGCTGGGCGGGGAGAATGACTAGAGCAAGAAGTGTTAATTACGTAAAGAAGTTCTAAAGGACGTACTTAACCCTACATCCGTCGTTCACAGGTCCGGGACTTCGCTTAAAGTTATTATTTGCATCTCGCGGGGTTATTATTGGTAAGATTGTTGGTGGGAATTGTTAGACCCGATAGACCGGACAATCTCACCTGATGGCAAGTGTTGAAGTAATCTAAGATGGAAGCGGGCTAAGTTGTTAGGAGTAGGGTGAAAATCTACACCCCTTTCGGTTTCTTCATGACATCGTACCGGAACGCTTAATCAATTGTCGGTACGTCTTTGTCGTTAGGGTAGTAACTAGCCACTCTTACGAGCCAGACCTAGACAGACCAATCAAGAAAACTTCAATCCGCCCAGCCAGAATCGAACCCAGTACCTTCATCTTGTAATCGTTTGACTGCGATCTCACCTGATGTTACGTGACGATGCAGTCTTAGATGGCAGAACGAACTTACTTGGAAGAAGTCCATGCTCATTCAACCATACTTCTGATGAGTTTTTCGCAGCGTCGTTCTGGAACGCTAAATTGCTTGGCAGTACGTCTTAGAGGGAGGGTTGTAATTAACCACTGCCGATGTTATTACCAAAGGTCCAGCAGCCCTTACAGCTGGTGTATATCTGAGGATACGTGCTTTTCTTATTAATTAATTTCTAAAAAATATTAAAAAAAAAATAGTTGTAAAACCCAAAAGTGCATGACTCGCTTTTAACCACATCGAATTACACAGTGAAATGAAACAGGGTTACGAGTATCGTTCAACCCATATTCGTCACACTGCTGAGCTCGAGTCTCCTCTCAGAATGAGAGGGGTTAGGGCAATAGTTCACCACGCTGGCCTAATGCGGATTGGCAGACTTCCCACACGCAGAGAATTTAGAAAATTCTCTGGTATGCAGGTTTGATCATGATGTTTTCATTCATAGTTACGAGTATAATGAAGTGTAAAAAAAAATTGCTTAGTGAAGTTTTCCGGTCGTTATCGTGACCACATACTGCAGGATCTGCTCACACAGACACAGAAGTCAAAGACAGAAGAACTATTTTTTAAAATTATATTAATATAATCTAATTGAAGACTTTCTCAATGAAATATCAATAACCTCTGAATTCTTTGCTGGGAAAATAAAATAAAAAAAATTGGGAAAAAGTGTAAGGACTTTTTTCGCGGATAATTTTCATGATCTACAATTATTTTAGTCTGAAATACAAATTCAAAATAGAAATGCAATTCTCAGTTTCTTTGAAATATATGCAGGCGAGCTTTCTCCTAATTAAAGCGTCTAATTATAACGCAATCTCAAAAACCGCTAGACGTACAAAGTTGAAAATTAGCAGGGAGCTAGTGTACCCATAGTTAGTTTACATCTGCTATGCGAGAACTGCTTATGCGAGAGGGCCAAATTAAGGAGGTCTAAGGGTGGACGAAGTCGCGGGAGTCAGCTAGTTTAAGTTCTAAATTGATCGGATCGTTTGCAGAGGTGCTACCATCACAGTCCAAGACATCGTCGAGTGAGTGATGTGGTGAGAGCTGGTGGTGAGGTCCGGCGCTGGTCAGGTCCGGCCATGTTGCGCGGCCGGCGGCGGTCCTCGCGGCCGCCCATGGGAGGTGCGAGGCGAGAGGGACGGCGCGAGGGCGCGCGCGCGCGAGCGAGCGGGACGGCGGGAGGCGCGCCGCGGAGGGCGTGCGGCGGCTGCACGCACTCCTGTTCCGGTCGCGTCCACGGGCGGCCGGGGTCCGCGGCACCGCACTCACGGCACCGACCGCGGTGTTCTCACCCGCTCGCACGCCCCGCGAATCCCGCACGTGCGAGGGCACCGGCGAATCCCAAAAGCGCGCCAATTTCCCTAAAGTTCGAGTTTAGTTGGCGCGAAAAGTTTCTGTCACGTCGTTTGTAGTTCGAGTGGTGGACTCTGGTTAGCGATGGTTGTTCGGGAGCGCTGAGGCGGTGTCAGGGGCCTCATGAGCTATCCAATGATGGACGACTGGGAGCGCCACGTCACTCCGCTGCTCCAGGACATGGGCTGCCCGCCCGAGGAGGCCCAGGACGACTTCTTTAGCCAGCAAGATGTAAGTCTACCCATCTTCCCCTGACATGCAGCGACCAATAGCAGTACCTTCTGGCGTTACGAGCGACTGACAATCATCATGTGACATTATAATATTACGTATCTTCATACTGACTACACTTTTATACTCCAATTAGGATTACACACAATTATCTAAAATAGTCTACTTACTAAAGTTTTTCACAAAAAGAAACTAGGGATAATATAACTAAGTGCAATACTTACAACTTTCATGAAAGAAGCTTTCCATTAATTAGTACTTTTTTGCAACTACAGACAGCTTTACGCTGTACTTAACTAGGTACTTTACATCCACAAGGCAACTGAAAACCGCAAATTACGTTTCAAATGAACGTGAAGTTTCATCTAAACAAACTTAGGCACTTACATGTAATACAAAATTATAAATTTTGATGAACTAAAACAGCTCAAAAACTTTAACAGCTCAGTTATTAGGTGGTCGGACTGCAATTCTAGAGGTCCTAAGTTCGGTCTTCGCACGCTGTATTATTGACATAATACTTCTTTCTCATTTTGCTTAATTAGTGGGCAAAGGAGAATTGAATTTGATTTGGAAATTGCACCCGATAAAAGATAATTTAATTTCCTAAAAAGATAATTTTGCTAAAATAAAAAAAAAACCATAATTATGTTTAAAATCTGTTATCTCTAAGGCTTCGGCCGTGCCTAGATACTAACCTTCTAGCAAAGGCGTAAGTGGGTACTGCTTTTTGTGAACTTAGTACGGGTATACGATTTTAAAAAGGTTTCAATTAAATAAAATCCAATTAAATTTTAGGACAGACCATTAAAACATGCCATAAGTACTAAGTACTCGCAAATACGAGTATATAGGTTTAAAATTATATAGGATAAGATAGTTAAATATTTAATAAATTTTAGATTACTTTAGTTTTAGATAATGTAAATGGTAATAAATTAATGATGAATAAATTAACAAAACATTAACATTTAAAAAAAGGATAGGATGTTGAATGAGAGAAATATAGATATGTTATGGATCTTGATATATCTAAGTGATTCATGAAAGAAATTTACTTTGAACTGCATACAAGTCCAATGTAATAATATTTATTTTAATTCAATAAAGGGTCAAGCTATAATTGCTTGAGACAGTAATGTACAAACTAGACTTTACAAGTTCTAATAAACGAATTTCACTTAACTTCAGGTAGATGCATTTTTTTCAATATTATATAAACATGTGATTTTATTATGCTAAAAGTAATAACTTATGGTAAGACAATATTTTTTTTACTTGTAGGTAGATTATCAAAGTACTAATAAAGCCAAATGAAATCATCTATTTGAAGTAGACTTTGCTAGCACTTTTGTAAAGTCAAGCCTTTCAGTGAGTTAGACTCTGCTAAAGTGTTTTTTCAGATAGCATGGGTACTGTGCCAGTTGCCTTATGACGTTCATAATACGTCCGATTATCGTGAATCGCGGCAAACTTTGAGTGATACGCACTGTCACCGTTCCCATGCTATCTGAAAAACACTTAACAGGATGTTTAGAAAGCAATTTTGCTAAGGGTCCAAGATAACTTGAAAAATTGGTTTTCCTTGATGTATCAAAATCTGAGAATAGCTACAAGAATTATTTCTATCTGCAACGAATAAAAAGTATGTAAACGACTCATAGCAAAAATCAGAAAGATTAAATTTATGAACATCAAAGGAAAATCGGCTGATAAGATTAAACATACCAATGGTATAGATAATACAAAATCATGTAATATAACGATAGTGAAAAACGGTTTTGATTTAAAAAAAATGGGACAGGAAGTGGTTGTTTATCTGATTTCCTATTGGATTCCAAGTAGACGAACTTGTCTGTATTTTTCCACGTTAGACGATGCCAATGTTGCTGTGTCTGTATCACTAAAAATAGTACCATACTATATAGATCTTTTCGAATAAAAGTATTCCTTAAAAGACAGTAATGCATCGCCTTATCGTAATCACTTAACAATAAGTGAGCAATTTCAGTGGTACTCAATGTTGGCACAAATCTATTGCCTACCCTTAACATTTTTGGAAAATTCATTATTTTAATATTAATTTTAGCTTACCTTCCAAAAGATTTCTAGACATTATAAAGAGGCACGATATGATTTTTCATTTGTTTGCTTCGAATAGGCTCCGAAACACTGGAGCATTTAAAACAATCTTTCACCAATGGACAGCTGCATCATCAGCGTGCAACATTGGGTCTATTTATCCTTATATATTCCCACGGTAATAGAAAACTACGACTGTGTAACCGCGGAAGGTCTGGTAGCTCACAATACAGAATAATGCTATACGTTATCGAAGTCTTATTATGCATCTAAGCAAACATCTGTTGTACATCGGATGGATTTATGTTTATCTTAGCAATCAAAGATCTTTGTAGGTAATAAAATTTTATACATTTTTTTAGTACTTATCAAAGACAAACTGTCACTAGTGACGTCAGTTATGATGTCAAGTGAAACACTTTCCAATTTTTATGATGTCAAGTGAAACACTTTCCAATTCACAATTTCCTGTAGTTGCTGAATTTTTTTCAATACCATGTTTCATTATCGAATCCAAAACTCCATTTGGAAAGTTCAAATATCCATAGCACAAGCAAACACAGTAAGGCTGTTAAAATTGTGTTGTCATCGCAACTGGTTCAAAAGTTATTGGCAAGTTTCAACCCAAAACAAACTAACTCACAAGTAAAGTAAGTTGAGTGGAAGTTGGTTATCTAATCCTTATTTTGCCGCCTGCGGTGTCAACTGTGTAACTTTTCGAGATAATTATTATGGATTCAACGATAATTTTACGATGTCGGCCCGTTAACAGAATTGCCCCCATCTGACTGTATCGTAATGAATTTGTCTATATAAAATGTAAACGGATGATAAATAATAATATGCCAATATATCAATAGCCCACCAAACGTAACATATTTAATTATTACGTTTACAACTTACTCGTAAGTCATGTTTGAGCTTGACTGGTGTGTGTTTACAACCAATTTATGTCTAATTAATGACAGTTCTATGAGTTTATATTATTTTTCCCTAATTAACAGCCTATTTTTTAATAAATAACAGAAATCATAACAAGTTGAACTCGCTTTTTATATTACAAATTAGTATTACATACTATATTATTATGTAAAACAAAATAATTATGTTTCCATGTTAGTACTATATCGGTATAAAAATATATCAAGGCAAAAACATCATCAAAATAAATACAATATATTACTGAAATAAATTATTTTTGAACTTTTAAATTTAATAGCACAAATTAATATCCATATTAAGAAATATTTTTATTTATATCCTCGAATTTGTAATGAAAAAATACACTAAGCTAAAGTTATTTTAGTTAGTATTCAGACTAACTTATTAAGTTACTAAATATCCTCCATACATTATTATGAGCAACATTTTTTCATGTTTCTTAATTACATTGTACCTACATACATTAACATAAATAATTGATATAGGCAAAATTCAAATCAAGTCATATTTTTTCTGATCGTAAAAAAAAAATAAAACAATATTATGTACCTATTAATTTTTTATAATCACGGATATAAAAATAAAGCGTCAGCTTTAGTTTTATGATGTGCTTATAGTAGTAAATAAAATTTTAAGCAACAGAAAAAGGTACGTAAGAAAAGTCTATTTAAGCAATGTACAGCTCGTGCGGAATAACTTGACGCCTGGCTCGAATGATGTTTGTACTGTGTTTGTATGGATGTGTTTGGTACCCAGGTGTCAAGTAATGCGCACACGTTATACAGTCTAGCTCTATCGTTAAGTATTATTTTATTTATTATAATACTTAAAATAAGTATCTAGGTAGGTACTAAGTTGGTTCTCGATATTTATTTCGACCGGTACTTTCACCTATTCATGGCGTAGCAGAGAGAACTGCAAAGACCCGTATGGCAATTAATTAAAATGAAAGTGCTCACCGATTTTTCAATTTAGTATTGCTTACCTGAATTGCTAGCCATATTACATATATAGATTATTTTTCTACAATCGCTAACGCCTCGAAAATACGTCTCCTGAATGTTTATCTTTCGCTATCAAATCGTTAACAGTTGTAGCTTTTTTTTTCAAGAAATTTCAAGAGCATTCACACTGGGCAACCCTTTCATAATTCTGCTCTTAAAACCATGAGGAGCGGTCCATATAACATACCCATCGGTCCAACCACGAACGGTCTCTCTTCTTTCTTTCCTCCTTCAATCTTTTCTGTAGTTTTTTTGAATGAACTTTTTTTTTGCGAGAAGTCCATTTGGATGTAGTACCTACATACAGATAGGCACAAGCACGTTTGTGTTTTGTGTAGTTTTCACCAACGCGTTGTCTGTCTGTTGAGCCGTGATAGCCCAGTGGATATGACCTCTGCCTCCGATTCCGGAAGGTGTGGGTTCGAATCCGGTCTGGGGCCGGTCTCCAACTTTTCAGTTGTGTGCATTTTAAGAAATTAAATATCACGTGTCAAATGGTGAAGGAAAAACATCATGAGGAAACCTGCATACCAGAGAATTATCTTAATTCTCTGCGTGTGTGAAGTCTGCCAATCCGCATTGGGCTAGCGTGGTGGACTATTGGCCTAACCCCTCTCATTCTGAGAGGAGACTCGAGCTTAGCAGTGATCCAAATATGGATTGATAAATGAAATGAATGAATGAAATGCTGTCTGTCAAGTGTTTACTTTCAAACACTTGTCTGTACGCTTGATACTACATGGAAAGGTAAACGCTCTTCCTGGAATAGATTTACATATAAGTAATCCTGTGGGACTAAGGATCGCGAAATCCTGAGTCCTGGGCTAGTCAATGAAATGAGCTTTTATTTCTTCTGAACTGGACCAACGTGTTATGCTCTAATTATTAAATGATACTAAGTAACTTATATTTGTAATGTATTTACTATTAGGTACATTACTATCAAGTGATCGGTTTGTAGGTGGTGTCAATAAAAATTTAATCATAAACAGCATTTGCTATTTAGCACTCGCACCCAATTTAAACTATGATTTCGGTATTTATTGTGTCTCTGTGATTTTTCACAGAGAATGGCTAACTAAATTTTATTAATAGTTATTCATATCAACTCTCATTTAGGGAAATTAAAATTTTAATAAGAAAACAATTTTAGGTTAGAAAATTGCGTTTCCAATAGTTAGGAAGATATTCTCAGTGATGCCATATCTCGTGTGTGATATTTAGGTGTATGCAATCGTGTCCGAAGCGAGGGCCTGCCAATAAATCCAAGCCGTTACAAGTCCACCACAAGTGGCTACACTAACTCAGCCTTCAGCGCCTCTCGCTTGTTACCCTAGCGGCGTGGCACGACGCCCAGCGAACGGGGCAATTTTAGTTTGCTATCAGTCTCTTGTGCCATTTATGCCTTTGAATATTTATAATAAAAAAAATTAACCCATGTACCTTAAAATTTCTCTGAATTATTAGTTACTAGCGGACGCCCGCGACTTCGTCCGCATGGAAATCGATGTAAACTTTCAACCCATATTTCACCACTTTAGAGGTTGAATTTTAAAAATTCTTGAATCACATTATATTTCATATTTCTTTTATGATTTATGATCAAAATTTTAAAACTGTAACTCTTAAAATGAAGGACTTTCTATACAAACTTTCAACCCGTATTTCACCCCCTTCTATTTTTATTTCAGGGTCAAAAAGTACCCTATGTTTTGCTTCAAAATCCCATTTACTATTATACCAAAATTTATATTGATCAGTTCAGCCGTTTAGCTGTGAAAATGTAACAGACAGACAGACAGAGTTACTTTCGCATTTATAATATTAGTAGGGATTAGTTGCTTCTCGACTGGGATGGCTTATTTTTTAACAAAGTATGAAGACAAGGACGTTGACGTCATTTGTACAGTAAGGTATAGTTATTAGGATCAGATAGCTAAGTTTCTCTTAGGAGGTCCTTGGTTCGATCCCCGGCTGGGCAGATTGAGATTTTCTTAATTAGTCTAGGTCTGGCTGGTGGGCGGCTTCGGCCGTGGCTAGTTACCACCCTACCGGCAAAGACGTACCGCCAAGCGATTTAGCGTTCCGGTACGATGCCGTGTAGAAACCGATAGGAGTGTGGATTTTCATCCTCCTCCTAAAAAGTTAACCCGCTTTTATCTTAGACTGCATCAACCGTTACCATCAGGTAAGATTGTAGTCAAGAGCTAACTTGTAAAGAATAAAATAAAATAAAAAATTGGGCCTGAACTTTGTCTGTTTAAAAATTGTCTGTTTTCGCCAGAAAATTGGATTTCTAACATTTTATATAGGTATAATTTTTAATATTAAAGCTATTATCACGAGATTGTAAAACGCCTAAATTATAAACGTCCAAATTTTCAACATTAATGATGTCAGTTAATAAACAATAGATAACTAGACATATGAACATATTAACCAGTCGTTTCCAAATCGATGGAAGCATAGATAAAAGTTCAACCCCATGCGTGTATGTTTACAACAAATACGTTTGAAAATATACCTTATGTTGTATGGAACAAGGTGTAATACAATTCAGTCGCGTATAGAGTCTACATAATTATAGAACGTACAAACTAACATGTCATTAAGGCTGTAAATAACAGGTTCTGACATGACACTACTCTGCTTAGGCCTAATTTAAAAGAAATCGTTACTTTCCAAACGTATGGACGTACAAACAACGCTTCGAAGGATTTTAAATGTATGACACCATTAAGGTCTTCGCACATAAGACAAAGATGATATCATGAGCCAAAAATCTTTTGTCCATTTCTTTTGCTGCGTCATTCAATACACAATTTAAAGTGAGTGATTTCAAAAGAACGTGGAACGTAAACGAACGTCATCATTATCATTATCAGCCGATGGACGTCCGCTGCTGGACATAGGCCTCTTGATGACAAGTCTATGTACCTAACTTGTAAAACCTTTAAAGGCATCTTACTCTGTAGCGACATCATTAGAATCTTTTAGAATCAATAACTATTGATTATAAAAAGAACCGTATTGAGTTCAAAATTTTTCTCGATTGCAAGCATATAGTAATATTTCATCCCAACGTAAAAGGATTAGGTATCCGCACCAGGAAAGATGTCTCGCGGCTAAAACCTGAATTAAAATTGACAGCGCCTTACACAAATGACAATAAGATCGCCATTACCAAATGATTATGAGAGACATTATCGCCGCGTCTACGAGACTTGTTTCGTGGCGCGGAGTCTACATTAATCATAAAAAGCTTACTGATTATGAAAGAATTTAAAGTTTTCAAATCTAGAACAAAAACTCTTACAAATAACGAGACAAATGTAAAATAAGAAGTGAGTGAGCGAGTAACATGAAATTTTCTTCGGGAAATATGATTTTGAGAGGAAAATCGGCGGAAATAGCACCTATTGCACGTGATATTACAATATTTGGCACATTATATGCGCATAGTGAGAGTTTGATTTGAAAGATTTGTTCCAGTGATATGAACATAATAATATGAAATACTTATTTTCTCTCTGCAATTTTTTTTATTAAATATACCTATATCTTTTTAAATACTTATTTTTGTTTTTTTTTTTATAGGGTACCAACAGGATATGACAAATAAAATTGAGTTTTACAAAACATAGATTAGTCAAGTTGTTGTGTCATAGACCCACTTATAGGTTACCTCAACATGCGTAATTTAGTACTCGAATAGATACATTAAATGAATTAAAAGATTAATAAATAGGTTAATTAGACTAATTAGGGAAAAAACTGATTTAGACTTGCGTTTATAAATATATATAACTATAAATATAACTTATTTAAAAACAAATAGTCCCGTTCTCCTTTAATACGTAAAAAAACGAAGAAGTGTTTTGAGTGGGTATCATAAAAGTCGGGCTATATAGGTCACATAATGAAATACTTGGTAGAATCTTTACAAATAGTCAACTAAGGGCCTAGTGGCAGTTTGATACTGTTACTGTCACGTAACGTAAACGCGAATTTCTAAGGAATTGAAACAGCGCCATCTAGTGGCACTACTGCACAACTGTCTCAATTCCATATAAAATTTGCGAAAACGTCAACGTGATAGTACCAGTATGAAAATATTGAAAACTCCCACTAGGCACACTGACGTTTCAAAAGTGCTTGTAAACTGAGCCTTCTTAAAATAAATAAATCTCTTAATGATATTATAATAAAAGGGCTCTTGTCACCATAAATATTTCTGCGCTAATCAAGCCGTCAGGAATAAGTGACAAGAGACCTGATGGATTGATGCTGATTCCCTTAATGTGGGACGCTACATGCGTTGACACATTAGCACCGTGTCATATCAGGGAGACAGAATCAAGACCGGGAGCCGCAGCAGAAAAGGCTGAAACCGGTAAGTGGCTCAAGTATGCCTCTCTGACTGAGAGTTACATATTTGAACCTTTTGCCGTGGAGACCCTTGGGCCATGGAGTCGCAGTGCTAAAAAATATCACCGCTGGTAGTTGCTAGTTCCCCTGACAGAAGGGCTGGCTAATTAATTGCGCAAAACATGAGTTTGGCTGTCCAGCACGGAAATGCAGCCAGTATTATTGCCACCATTCCACGTGAACATGATTTGTATAGTTATATGGATATCTCAGCGTATGCTAGTCACAAACGGTCAATTATTCTCACGTTTCTGTAGCACCCACGACTATAATTGATCGTGTGTTGGTTACTGTGTACATTATTTGTAGATATACTATGCCGCGTGGGTACTGCCGTTTGCTTTTCAGAAACGTGAGAATAATTGACCGTCAATGGCAACCTTTAGGTTCATCATTGTATTATTTTGCAATAAAAAAAAAGTTTTGAATTTAAAATTTTTTTACTTATTTTGTCACTGCAATTATAGCGATTTCTTATAAACTTTCTACAGCTCAAGAGTTCTCGACTGAAATAGATGTCCTCGGATTAAATATGGTTATAACACGCTAGCTTTGAAAACAACGACGATAAAAAAAAATCAAAGAAAAGCTCATGTACAAACAATCATGACAGACTAAGTACCTACTGAAACCGCATAAGATATCAAATATTTCACATTGAATAGTTCCGATGTAACGTTTTTATATAGATTTATTAGTTGACGCTCGCAACTTTGTCCGCGTGGAAAGCGGTGTAAACTTTTAACCCCTATTTCACCCCCTTCTATTTACATTCTTGCATATTTTATATTATTTAATAAATAGTCCAATAAAATCATTTTACAAAACTAAAACTGAAAATATGAGCGTTTTATATTAAAAAAAATTTCAACACTTTTTTAATAATACTTTAGGTGAAGAATTTTAAAAAATCTTGAATAACAATGTTTTAGTATTTTTAGTAGTACAAATACCAATTTTTACAAATGTAACTTGAACTTTTTTAGTTTCACCTATCTAAGAATACTTGGGTAATTGAGACAAATCTAACGATATCCTAATTACGTAAATCCGTTCGTTCAGTGGTTTGAAAGATATGAGGTAATAAAGAATATTACATTTTACGTTCGTTTTCAAACATTTTCGCTTGAAACCGTACCACGATTTTTTTTTACTTTTTCAAATGAGACGAAACTATAGGTATGCACTCATGTACATACAGTTAAAACCAATGTGTATTCAATTTAATATTTCTCTGTAAATTCCGTATCAATTCCATTTCTGTTTATATATTTTTTTTATAGGATTTTTGTTTTTTTAATATGATGAGAAATATACTTAAACGTAGGTCACACTATAAGTTTTGCGTGTTGTTTGTGTTTATGGCTTTTCAAAATATTCTTTACATTTTAAACATAATTTCATGCGATCGAACCATTTTTTAAAACAGGTGGGCCACAGATCTGAAGGCATGTTATCTACGTGCTGATTTATCGCTATCACTGCCTCTTCCGGGTCGGTAAAGGTTTTTTTTTTATTTTTTTTATTCTTTACAAGTTGGCCCTTGACTACAATCTCACCTGACGGTAAGTGTTGATGCAATCTAAGATGGAAGCGGGCTAACTTGTTAGGAGGAGGATGAAAATCCACACCCCCTTCGGATTCTACACGGCATCGTACCGTAACGCTAAATAAACGTAGTAGACGCAAAACGGACGAAATAGTCTCAAATTCCGCGGAAACTAAAGCGGGGGATCGAACCACCACTTCTCGGTGATGAGTCCGATCCCCTTCCCGTTGAGCTATTGAAGCTTCTATATGTATATAGATATCTAATTAATCAACCCGTCGGTCCGTGATCCTCAGAGATTACAGTTGTAGCTTATACAAGTAGGTATATCAGTAGGTACGGAGCCGCCACACTGTACATCACATGCAAATTCCATTACGACTCTAGTTTCTACTAATATCACCGTTAAATGTACCTACTCGTAGCTATATGTACAGGCGGGTACATAACAAAGCTCCTTCGGCGTTTCCGCTCTAACTATTGATACAATAACATCTCATTAGGCAGCACTCATTAACTAGATGCCCTGGTGGTTAGCCTATATTACTTCGTATTTTGAAGTCCTGTGTTCGAGTTCTGTCGGGCTATAAACAAAGGCGTGCACATTTTCAACTAGAATCATCATTCATCATTAACAAACCATATTCGGTTCACTGTTGAGCACGAGTCTCCTCTTAGAAAGAGAGGGGTTAAGCCAATAGACCACCACGCTGGCCCAATGTGAATTGGCAGACTTCACACACCTAGAGAGTTAAGAAAATTCTCAGGTATATCGTTTGAGACCAGTGATATATTTTAATTACTGAAAAGTTCGAGGTGCATGCGCCGGCCCGGATCCGAACCTACGCCCTCCGAATCGAATGCAGAGATCATATCCGCTGGGTTATCACGTCTCTTGAGTAGGCTAGATTAGGCACAAACCGTACAAAATGAAAAAAATATTTTCCGAAATACAGGTGTGAAGTAAAAACGAAGGGTAAGCAGTGCATTTTTGCATTTATTGCACGTCACTGGTTATGAAGTACCTACTGAGTTTATCTTTTTTATAATACTGTTACAGAGTGTTTCCAACGGTAAAAGAAAATCACATCGTGAGAAACACTTGCATACCTGAGAATTTTATCGTTACTTTAGAAGAGACTCGTGCTCAACAATGAGCCGAATGTGGATTGTTAATGATGATTAATGACTGTTTTAGTACGGAATCCTAAAAAAAGTACACGTTAGATTACAATCACTTAAGAACAATTATGAAATAAACAAACAATTTCCCAGTAACTTTGCAATGCCGTCCCACCACGCTGATGATTATACATTACAACCGATTACAACTGCAAAACTGAATCTACATCCACCATCGCCTCCCTACATTTAATATCACCAAAGATATTTTAACATTATATGTGTCACAGATAGAAGAAAATCACTTTTTTTGACAACTTCCATAGCGCAGTGGTAGGTATGCGCGGCGGATATTTACCAGACAGAGGTCCGGGGTTTGAACCCCAGGCTGACCCGATTGAGCTTTTAATAATTGGTTCAGGTCTGGCTGGTGAAAGGCTTCAGCCATGGTTACTACCATAGCGGCAAAGACGTACCGCCAAGCGAAAAGATTTTCATCCTACCCCTTACAAATTAGCCCGCTTCCTTCTTAGATTGCATCATCACAACAGGTAAGAATGTTATCAAGGGCTAATGTTAGCCACTCATCATCTAATAAGTACACGTGCCTACAGCGCTAACGGCAGGGTATCCAGTAAAACTGCGCAGAGACTATTACTACTAAAAAGCTTTAAATTAGCATGAGCATATATATAATAAAAATGTGAACAAACTTGTAAAATAAAATCGTGAAAAATATTTTTTTATGGGTACCTCCCTTACATATGAAGTGGGGATCTGTAATAAAATAGCCCTTAGAAGAGCTTGAGCCATTCACTTGTAAATTCAATTGTTTTTTATACCTAACCCTTTATTTCCTATTTAACCCTCAAAGTCGTAGTATTTTGGAAATTAGAAAAAAAAAATACACAAAAATTGCCAACTTGTGCAAAAGTCCCCAATATCCGCTCTGCCAATATTACTAACTCCAAGTTTATGAGACTCACAAACTAAGTACTGCGATACACGCATGTTGTATACTGTGTTATCACAAAACACTTGTCAGACGTTTTTTCCGCCCGCGCCCGTGTGCAACGAGCCTTAAACTTCGCGTGATCCAAACGTACGTTGGTTAGTGCGTATGACCACCAATAGACGTTCTGACTTGGTTGGTACCGACCGCGTCCTTAGTTCATGTCCAATTTATTTTTGTCCTCAAAAGAATATTTGCCTTATTTTTTATAATATGACCAATATTCCCATTCCCCTCCAACTAGTCGGGAAATACTGTGTTAGGAGTGGGTACGACAGTAGACAAACGGGGCGGGAATCGAACCACCACCCCTCGGTGATGAGTCCAATCGCTCTTACCGTTGAGCTATTGAGGTTGATAGGACATGAGCA
Organism: Bicyclus anynana; assembly: GCF_947172395.1. Taxonomy (NCBI): domain Eukaryota; kingdom Metazoa; phylum Arthropoda; class Insecta; order Lepidoptera; family Nymphalidae; genus Bicyclus; species Bicyclus anynana. The sequence continues at coordinate 17,925,684 of NC_069110.1, read as the reverse complement.
AGGGACGCGGTCGGAAGCATTAGACTGCTAGATTGAAAAAAAAAAACAATCTAGTAGAATGATAATGAGTATATAAGACCATTTAAAAAAAAGTGTTAAGTACAGATTCCGTAAAATCGTGCGGATGACTTTCTTTCGATTTTAACATAAGGAAATTCATAGCAGTTGGCCGCAAATAATTAGTAACACATGCAAAGGTGTTTAGATAACTTTCGTTATAAATTTCTCTTGAATTACGTTTTTTGATGTATCTTTTTTTGGGTTCTGTACCTCAAAAGGAATAAAACGGATCTCTCATATTATAATATCTATTTGTTATCCGTTTGTTTGCCTGACTGCCTGTCTGTCAAGATTCTTTATTTATTTATTAAATAAAATTTTTAAATGCATATATAACCGCACAAATCAATGATTATATAGTCTTATATATACAGGTACATTTAATTATTAAATCAGTCTGGTACGATGTAAAACTAACTGTATAGGTACCTACCCACTGTATAATTTAATATGACCAAGTCCCTGGATATTTATCCAATCTAGACGCCGCTCGCCAACAATATGTTCGTACCAAATTGGTTCGTCTATCAATACAGCTATACTCCTGAAAAAAAGATATATGGCTGGTAGCTGTCATATCGGAACAAATGGACATACGAGTTTTTGTTAGTAGTGAATGTTAACAAGCGAAACGTTCAACTTGGAGTCATTTTTTGAATATCCCAGTATTGCTCGCTCCTTTCAAAGTGAGGAGAGCATGCAAACACTCCAGGAATTACGTATCTGCCAATATACGGAGTTTTTAAATCTCGATAATTGTTTGTTTTATAAAAGATGCTTTTGATAAAATTCATTCGCAAACCAAATTTGGCTTCCTTTGATATTTAGGATGAAAATAAATAACCAGAATTCGTAGTAGATGCCAATACTGAAACTTAGACATTGAAGATTTAAAAAAGAACTTAGAGGCATTTAAAATGTGGTCATCTCTAGAAGATCTTTGATTGTAAAATAAAATAAAAAGAATACTTTTAGAAGTCAAAGACTCACTGTAAAAGTAGGTACTATTTACAAGTAATCCACTAAAAATATCTAAACAGGATTAAGCCACCTTCTGATGAATGGCTGATTAATTCTCAAGCTTTTTCACTTTGTCATCTGACATATAGTAAGAAAGTGACAAAACTTAGGGCTAAACTATACCACACTTGTCATAAGGAACCGACCCTGAGTAGGTATAATAAAATAAATTTCAAAAATTTTAATACTAAGTAAACTCTTCTCGATTCGTTAGAACAAAGATATTATGAGTAAAAAAGCCCAAGTTAAATATCTGCTTCAAGTTTAGTAGCAAACGGAATCTATAAATTTTTTTTCGGATTATAATCTTCAATTAAGTCCGTATGGTAGGTACTTACATCATGAACACAAGGCAAAACACACTCGATAGAAAAACGCATTACAATGTGCTAATCGTCAAGATAAGACTTCTTAAATTGTTGTCGACGAAAAAATGCAAGTCCAGATCAAGTAAACGAAGAATTCGAGCACAGCAGTGAGCCGAATACGGGTTGATAACGACGAAAATAACCTTAAAATCCTGACGTACCTACAATAAAAGTACACCGATTTTCTTAATATTTAACATTTAACAAAGTTTAACATTTAACATTGTTAAATTTAGTTAAAATTTATTTTGTAAGAGAGATACAGCTAGAGACTTAAACACTAAATAATGTAAAAAGTTCTTAAGTCATTTGCGATTTCCAAAAACAGCACGATATAGCCCCGCAAAACCGATGCCACGTTCCATGGCCATCTATATATGTGCAAGAAAGAAGGAATACAAGAAAAACGTCTCTTTTCTCGGACCAAGGCGCTCTTGGTACCCTCGTAACTCTAATTTTAAGTTTTCCACTGTAATTGTCACCATTAATTTGAATTAAATTATTACATAACTTCACCTTTCAAAAGTGCTTACTAAAGCCTAATTGAAATAAATGAATTTTGATTTTTTGTTTTTGCACTTATCCTAATAACTATACAAATCACGCCCAGATGGAATAATGGCATGAATATTGGCTGTATTTCCACGTTAAACAGCCAGACTGATCCATTGAACAAAACATGAGCTAGCCAATAAGTTACGAGCACTTAACTGCGTCGGAAAAAAAATGCACTGCGACTCAATGGTCCAAGGGTATCCACGGCAAGAGGAACAATTATGTAACTCTCGGTCAGAGAGGCATACCTAAGCCACTTAACGTATTCAGCTTACACTGTTACGTCTATCGGTCGGGATCCTTTTTCCTTGATGTGACTTGGAGCCAGTGTGCCAACGCAAGTAACTTCTCACATTAGGGCCTGCCTCTCATCATCATCATGTACACCGATGGACGTCCACAGCAGGACATAGGCCTTTTTTAGGGACTTCCAAACATCACGATCCTGAGCCACCTGCATCCAGCGAATCTCTGTGTATCGCTTGATGTCGTCAGTCCACCTGGTGGGGGTCGACCAACACTGCGCTTTCTTATGCGGGGTCGCCATTGCAGCACCTTGGGACCCCAACGTCCATCGCCTCTCCGAACTATGTGCCCCACCCATTGCCACTTCAGCTTCGTGACTCATTGCTTTCCCAAGAAACGAGCGCCATTCCATCACCTAAAGCTACTAAATATTATTTATGGTTTTCCAACAACGCACTTTTTTACAGGTCACCTGTTTAATTCATTTGGATGTTTTCCACGTGAAAATATTCTCGCATTTTGTATCTACTTCTCTTATTCGCATTATGTATGAGATAGCCAATAAGTTGAAATAGCTCATCGTTCTTCTATTACTTATTACTCGACTTGGGTACAAGAATTCATTAAATGTGTACTTACGAGTATTGAACGTATTGATTAAAGACACCCACATCGTTCATCGGCAAAAAAGTGTAGCGACAATGATGTCCATCTCTAGAAACTATAAAATACACGTTCCCAGAAACCATACGCCCGCTATGTGAAATTAACACGTAAGACTCATAACGCTTGTTGCGGGAAACTGCAAAAACACCATCGTCCGTTGACAGGACGAGTCCAGTTGTAAGGAGGCGCTCACATGGATGTGTGCCCGTGTTACTTAGCTTCAACGTCAATAAGACATGCAATGGACAAAATATGATGTTAGGGAACAGTTCAAATATTAAAAGGCATCAAATTATAAAATGTATTGAAAAGCTTTTGGTATTACATAATAGAACCAAATGTAAATTTACATTATGTGCATTTCCATACCTTAAGTCAATTGCTAAAGAAAATAAGCATATCCATAACTTGAATCTTATGTTATACAACTTGACATACCATCACAGCGATGCATTTTTTTATTTTGACATGAATAAGTTTATCTCATCTTATTCATTGACTAAAGATAATTTATATCTGCCAAAAAAATGTAAGCAGCATGTTGCCTCTCTGTTGGCTTACAACTTAAACGAGTCAGTTACAAGTGTTGTAACACAGTCTATTGACATTAATATGACATGTAATAATAGTAGTTATGTTTCTATTGACCAGAGTACGAATGATAGTACTGTCTCAATTGTTAATTGTAATTTAACCGATCCAGTTACAAGTATTGTAACACAGTCTTTTGACATTTTTACAACCTGTACTAATAGTACAAATATTTCTATACCTGACCGCAGTACCAATCCTGGTACTGTTACAATTGAAAATTTTTTAAACTAGAAGATACGACAACGGAGATGCACTGTAACATTAACCTTGTACACCAAAACATACAGAGCATCAACGGCAAGGAGTTAGAAGTTGAACTATTTGTAGAAAAATTCAATATACACATATTATGTATTACGGAGCATTGGCTCACTAACTCACAGCTGTCAGTTCTTAATATTAATAATTATTCATTGTCAAGTGTGTTCTTCAGAAGGGCTGGTCATGGTGGCTCCTTAATTTTCTTACATAATAACTTAAAATGTAAAGATAGAAAAGATATAGTTCGTCTTTCTGTGGAATGCATTGTTGAACTTTCTTGTGTGGAGTTGGAACAAATTATTATAGTATGCGTGTACAGACCCCCTCCTGCTGACTTTGATCAATTTGAAGAGGTAATGGAAGATGTAATGAGGCGATTGTGCACATCTTCCAAACAAATACTGATTTGCGGCGATTTTAATGTTGATATTCTAACAGAAAACTCAAAATCTGTTAGATTTCTTAACTTATTTAAATGTTTTGATTTGATGCATGCTTTTAACGAACCTACTAGGATAACCGCAACTTCAGGTACCTGTCTGGATAATATATTTTATAATTGTGTGCTTGAGAGAAAGAAGATAATAAATAAATTAAGCTCTGATCATAGTGGTCAAATAATTACTATCTTAAATAATAAAACCAATAGCAATCAATGGGTAAAGTGTAGGCCAATAACTGAAAGTAAATTAAAGCGATTCAAAAACACAATTATTTCTAAAATTCCAAGTCTTGCATTTGAAAATAATCATCCAGACAAGCTCTTTGGTACACTTTTCAAGACAATAGACAGAGAGTTTAGTAAAATTTTTAACTTTAAACGCATTAATGCTAGCCAAAAATTAAAGTTTAGCGAATGGGCTACTGTAGGCATTTACAAAAGTAGAGACAAACTGTACGAGTTGTACGAGGAAAAACAATATACTCTAACGCGAACTTATTTAGATTATGTCAAAAGTTACTCAAAAATTTTCAAACGTGTTTGTATTCTTGCGAAATCGTTACACATCAAACAGAAAATAATTGAGTCTGAGAACAAGATACAAACCACCTGGAATATAATTAATAGAGAATCAGGAAAAATCAAACCGCGGGATATCAGTTTTGAATTAATTGTCAATGACAAAAAGGTAAACACTGATATCGAGGTTGTTAATGCCTTTGAAGATTTTTTCCAGAATGTTCCTATCTTGTTAACTGATTCACTAGATTCGTCTGCTACGGAAGCCCAGAGACTATTAAGAGGCAATGTTAAAGAGTGCAACGTTCTTTTTGAATTTCACCACATAACTGTATCAGACATTAAAAAACCTTTCAATTTGTTAAAATTAAAAAGAACCGGAGATCTGTGGGGCATGTCAGTGAAAGTAATATCTAATATAATTGATGTAATTGCTCCCCACTTAGCCATTATTTTTAATGAATGTGTGGACTTAGGTATTTTTCCGAACCTAATGAAGCATGGCAAATTGATACCACTTTTTAAATCAGGAGACAAATCAGATCTTAATAATTATAGACCGATTACAATATTGCCAACACTTAGCAAGGTCTTTGAAAAAATCATATTAAATCAACTTTTATGTCATTTTAATTTAAATAACTTGTTTCATCCTGAACAGTATGGTTTTACAAAAGGTCGCAATACAACTGATGCAGGGGCTAAACTTTTAAAACATATTTATGAAGCATGGGAAGGTTCTAAGAATGCTATTGGTGTGTTCTGTGATCTGTCCAAGGCGTTCGATTGTGTTGACCATAACACCCTTCTACTCAAGTTAAGCCACTATGGCATCAAAAGTGTTGCACTCGATCTCATTGCCTCTTATCTCAGTGATAGAACGCAGAAGGTATGCATAAATGATATAAAGTCGCACGGTTCCACTACCATAATGGGCGTCCCACAGGGTTCAATTCTGGGTCCTTTTCTATTTTTAGTGTACATAAACGATTTACCATACCATGTCAGCGGCATATGTGAGATTGTACTGTTTGCTGATGACACATCCTTAATTTTTAAGTCCGACAGAAATAAAGATAACTCTGACGACGTAAACCGTGCCATATCGCATGTGTCGCATTGGTTCACTGCAAATAATCTACTTTTGAATGCCAAGAAAACTAAATGTATTGAGTTTTCATTGCCAAATGTTAAAAAATTAGATAAGTCTATAATGATCGATGGTAAAACACTGGAAATGGAGAGTTCCACAGTTTTCCTGGGAGTGACCTTGGATTGTAAACTTCAGTGGGGTGCTCATATAGAAAAACTGTCTGGTAAACTTAGCTCAGCGGCATTTGCCGTGAGAAAAATAAGACAGTTTACTGATGTTGATACAGCTAGGCTTGTTTATTTTGCGTACTTTCACAGCGTAATGTCTTTCGGTATTTTATTGTGGGGCAAGGCTGCCGATATACAATCTATATTTGTTCTTCAAAAAAGAGCAATTCGAGCAATATATCAATTAAAATCACGCGAGTCCCTTCGTCAAAAGTTTAAAGAAATAGGTATACTAACAGTAGCCTGTCAATATATATATAACAGTATAATATATGTAAGACAAAATATTAATTTGTACAAACGAAAAGGAGATTTAAACCCACGTCTTACTAGACACGGGCATAAGTTAGTTATTTCTGCATATCGTCTCCAAAGAGTAAAAAAATCTTTTGTAGGTTTGGGTGTACTCTTCTATAATAAGATCCCCAAGACTGTGATGGACCTGCCAATGCATAGCTTTAAGCAATGTGTTAAAAAACATCTACTTAGTCGAGGGTACTACAACATTGATGAGTTCCTTAATGATAAAGATGCTTGGAGGTCGTTGGATCAGCTTCCACCTTCACACAGAAAGTAAAACTATAAAAAATGTAAACAGTAATTGTTATTAATTGTAAATTATAATACTGTATGACTTTTTCAAAAGAGCAACTGTTGAGTTTCTTGCCGGTGTCTTCTCAGCAGAACCTGCCTTCCGAACCGGTGGTGGAGTCTTTACAAATAGTCAACTGACGTGTCAAAAGTGCTTGTAAACTGAGCCTACTTGAAATAAATGATTTTTGATTTTGATTTTGAATATTATATGTAATTAAAAAAGCCTTCATTGCTGTTTTGGTTTTAATATCCATAATGATATCCTATAGTATAGGATATCATTATGGATATTAAAACCGTATAGGACCTATACCGTATCTCAACGATATTTTGTTCTCTAGTATAAAATATCGTTGAGAGACAGACCGAGTGTACAAATGTACATAGTTGTCTTAATTTCATTCAGTCGCTTAAATTGAAAGTTATTTAAACACATAATACCTAAATAGGTATTATCTTCAATGTCGAGTTCTGTGTTAAAGAAAGTGTAGGAAGTGTAAAAACTATATATACATGAATATATAATGTAAGTCGCTCAGTGGAGTCGCTAAATTCGTTGTAATATATCATCATCATTATCAACCCATATTCGGCTCAATGCTGAGCTCGAGTCTCCTTTCAGGATGCGAGGGGTTAGGCCACCACGTTGGCCTAATGCGGATTAGCAGACTTCACACACGTATTATGCCCTATTAATAAACCGACATGACCACCTCTTATTACAGGGCTGCGCCATAATTCTTAAAATGTGCTGTTCTGCGTCCGTTATCGTCTTAAAATTGATACTCTTCAAATCAAAACTAAATTATATTGCTCGGAAACAGCTTCGAAAGGTATACAAAACTTAGTTTATTATCAAACAGTGTTATTGTAAGACAACCTATTTACATATTGCGTTAGTTTCTTCGTCGTATATTGGTTAAGGTACCTCATGTTCAACTATGCTGGGCAAGGTTTTATATAGACACAGCTTATAACACAGTAAGTGGTCATTATCCCGGCGTTTAACTGAAGTTAATGGAATTGCCAGTGATGGTATGTGATGGAATCGCCGAGTGTCGTGTGTCGTGTGACTGATCAACTTATAGGGGCGTCTTCCAATTAGAAGATTCTGACATATGATTATCCGTAATACACATATCTGTCATACACATGTCTTTCATTGTATCAGAAGGGTTTATCGTAGACAGAGAAAATAATAGACGAATAGGTAGTATCCGTCGCATTCCCTCAATAAACGAGACACTGGAGTTTCCGTAATGCATGCCGTTTTTTTAGACTTCAAAACGGCTCAAATAAGTTTGACATTCGTTCAGTAATGGATTATTATAAACATTGTTTAAGCACACGTTTGTTTGTTTCTCTAAATTCGGGGTCCATAATGAATAGGGATTGATTATGAAGATAATAACAATTTTCTGTGGAAGTTCCAATAGTAAGGGATAGAAAACTTTCATTTTGCCACAAGACGTCGTCGTCATCTTGATTCAAAAGTGAATTAATGTCTACATACAAATAAATGCATACAGTTGATAACCTTTACTTTCCAAAACCACCACGCTCTATATTGTCTACCACACTTACTTGTAGGTCTGACAAAGTTTCTGCCTTCCTAAAATAATGTTTTTCTATGACTGCAATCCAAACTGCAGGCTAATTCACTAACTTTGACGTATGTTAGTTGACATATACGAAATTTAGCTTACTTGTAAGAGGTACAAGTTTATTCTACCCATACCTCTGTCGATTTAGACGTACGTCTTTGCGCTCAAAGTGGAAACTAGCCACGGCCGAAGCCTACCACCAGACCAGACCTGAGCCGATTTAGAAAATATTATCCGTGCTAGGATCCCCAGGAACTCTTTGTTGTGAACCATAGCACTATCAGCTGTGCCAGAGATGTGTATGTCTGACAATTACATGCTCTCGGTCTGTTTTGCAATATGACAGCTGATCTAATAATGGATGTAACCGTAACAGACGATCGTATCACAGGATGTCGGCATGCGCACAATCCCCCGGACGTCGGTAATCTCCGACGGACGCAAAAAGTGCGATATTCATGGACGATCTGCACGCGCGCACTTGCAATTATAATTTTTTTTTTTCCTAAAAACCGATTGCCGACTTGCTTAAATCAGTGGGTATATGTGAGTCAAAAAATATACGTTTTAGTTTTGGCTTTAGATTTAGTAGACACTATTTTACATCTCACTGCTGAGCTCGAGTCTCCTCTCAGAATGAGAGGGGTTAGGCCGATAGTCCACCACACCCTAAGCTATATTCATCACTAGCTGACGCCGCGCGGTTTTACCCGCGTGGTTCCCGTTCCCGTAGGAAAACGGGGATAATATATAGTCTATAGACTTCCTCGTTAAATGGGCTATCTATAACTGAAAGAATTTTTCAAATCGGAGCAGTAGTTCCTGAGATTATCGCGTTCAAACAAACAAACTCTTCAGCTTTATAATATTAGTATAGAATCGGAGGCAGAGGTCATATCCATCAAGAGGGCTATCACGGCTTTTTAGGCTATATTATCGCATCACCGTATTCCCACGGGACCGGGAACTACGTGGGTGAAACCGGGGGGCATCTGTAGTATTGGTTATAGTAACTATAGGAAATAGTAATAATAGTAGTAATAGTATACGCTCGCGAATTAATTTAAGTTGAGTTATTATTTTTTGAATAAATCATTCCTTACAAGGCAAAAATGTAAAGAGAACCTGTTTGAAAATTTATATTAGTCATTCAGTCAGCTATCTTTTTATACCTACACATATAAATTATCAAAATTTTAATTTGAATTAATTACATTCAGTCTACTGTGTACAACCTAAAATGCCTATCTTCTGTTGCAGCTGTATGAATTTTGTCATAGAAAGTTTTTTTAGTGTTTTAGTTAAATATTTATTGTTTTAGTTAAATTCATTGGCGTGTTGTTGATCAACATCATTACATCATATTCCGCTCACTTCAGAGCACGAGTCTCATCTCAAAATGAGAGGGGTTGGGCTAGTTCACGAAGCTGACCCCATGCGGATTGTCAGACTTCACTCACGTAGAGAATTAAGAAAATCCTGAGATATGCTGTGAAGGTTTCATCACGATGTTGTTCTTTCACCGTTTGAGGCTCGTGACATTTTACTCTTAAAAAGCACTTAACGGAAAAGTTGAAAGTGCATGGATTAGAACCTGCGACCTCCGAAAGGAAGACATACCCAATGGGCTATCACGAATATCCATTTATAGAGTTATTAATATATTTTGTAAATGAAATCGAAAATTTAGGTGTTAGTTACTCTGTTACAGGCGCCGAGTTTTCCTTATGTAGGTACGTGGCACGGCGATTCTCTTTCTATGGTCGCAAACGCTTCGAAACTTATTAAATGTATGTGAATGACATTTGTTATCGACAGGTCACGTGATTAAGTATCGTTATCGATCAGAACAGTCATTTCAATACATTTTTTGAATTTTCGAGGCGTTAGATATTGCAGTTCATACTAAAGATATTACAAACGACCACGCTGGGCATGCGGGTTGATCATTCGCAGGGCTGGATTTTTCCGCGCCAGTGTCTCTGCTGCCCGACACCAGCCTGTGCCATTTACAAAATCCAGCCAGTTTTGAATGATTATACCGCCATAAGTCGGTCGGTCTGCTATAGCGAGTCGCAAAGCTGAAGTGACAATGGGCAGGCCACATAGTTCGAAGAGCCGATGGACGTTGGGGTCCCAAGGTACTGAAATGGCGACCGGAAAACGCAAGAAAGTGTTGGTCGACCCTCCACTAAGTGGACCGAAGAAATCAAGTGGGTTGCAGGAAGCCGCTGGATGCTGGCGGCTCGAGACCGTTTTGTTTGGAAGTCAAGTCAGTTAATGATGATGATGATTATGAGCGATTGTAGAAAGAGAATCGGCCTACCACATGGGTACAGGCTCTGGTTCCATCAACTATTAACTAAAAAAAACAATTCCCAGTTAGACGCGGTGCCAGCTCGGTGACGTAGCGGGGTCGCGTCTTAGACATGCGCATACGCAATTAGATACATAGTGTAGTATAATTAAGAGTGCATAATGATACACGCTTTTTCAAACGGCCAGACGAAAAGCTAAAGTGTTTTTAAGTGCAGTTACCGCATTTTTCCATTACCTCTAATGCCGTGTCGGTGTGAAAGTCGTGTGAAGCGGCTCAGGTGCGCCGCGGACACACGTGTCTTCGTAACCGTTTCGCCCGCATTTCATCCAAGGACCGGTAATTTTAATGTTATTCTATACCAAAGTCAGGGCTGTCAAGGACCAAGTAAGCGACATGTTCCTTGTGATTAAAAATTATCGGAGACTCTTCCGTTTGAAATCTATTTATTTATGCTAAATTGCTTTGCGGCGACATTCCGAAAACATCGTTAAAAATCAAATCTTATGAGTCTCTAATTTTGAGATCTGACATGATTCCTTGAGCTTTCACGAAGTTTTATTCTTGAGAATACACACAATTGGGTATCTGGATCCTTAAGACTCGTTACCTATTGTAGTGTAGATAGTATTTTATTACTTCAAAATGTATTTTACACAATAACTAATTGTCCTTTCATATTAATTAAATCCCACCGCCGTCACCATGATGAACAGTGAAAGTGGGGGGAATATGTCTGCAAATAATCGACCGAATGTCTGGAGGGGGGTCTCAAATAAAAGCGAATATTGATGACTTGTCGAGAGTGTAATTAATAATTCCATGACCTTCGGGAGCTTTTCAAATTTTTTATATTTTATTTTACTTTAGTGTTACGAGTAAAATGAAACTTTGTAAAAAGAAAATACTGATGAAATGGTTGCATTTTTCAAAAGAAAATCTTCATTTCTATAAAATAAAATACTTAATAATCTTCATAGACCAGAATATGCTTACCCTAGAACGAGGGAACGACGCATGACGTCATCTTTTTTCGAGTGTGCAGACGGCTTCATCGAATTATAAGACGTTGTCACGTCAAAAAACAAAGCTTATTATATATGTCGCCGTGGAAGCTTGGCTCACTGAAAGATCTATAACCTCAAACCTAATAATTATCATGTTTACTCTTTAGTTATTTCGAATCGACCTATTATCTAGTAATCTAATCATTTTGCAATCAAAATACTGTTTCGTTTTGATTTAATTAATAATTAGTCTCTCAAGCAATGATGACAGGTGACAGCAGTAGAAAAGAAACTCTTTAGGTTCTGTGTTGAGATTTTGCTATCCGTACAAATAACTCACTCGCCGACATATTATTTCATATTTTGGCAGCCCTAGTCAAATTGCAGCTGTGCTACACTTCAATGAATTTACGCTAAGAATAAACTTGCGCATCAAAATGCGTACTGAATTTTTAATTTAATATAGGAAAAGGTCAAATTACCAACGATTACATCAATACCGGTGTGTAAATTAAAAATAAAAACACACACACACAACCACGCTCCACCGCCTGTAAATAATTTTAATTTATTGTTACAAATGACTACCAAGTGGGTATGAAAGAAGTGTAAAACGCTTTAATGTTGAATTAATAACACCTGTATGGCTGTTATTGCAAATTAATTAATTAGTTATGATTGATTGATTGGTTAAAGGATTAGATGTAACAAATAGTTGTAACAATTAATGCTCTGTATCTTAGAGCAATCAGCTCTAGTTAAGTTTCTGTACAAAATGTTTGTGACGTTTTTTTTTAAATTTCTGTTTATTTAATTACAATAGGCTTCAAACCATCACGCGAGCTTAGTTCTTAGGGTTTTTTTGGCAAGCGTAAAACCATTGCTTGGTTCAAGGATAAAGATGATTGGCGGCTTATTGTTCATCATTAGCAACCCATTATCGTCTCTCTGTTGAGTACGAGTCTCTTCTCATAATGAGGGAGGTTAGACCTGAATTCAACCACGCTGGCCTAATGCGGATTGGCAGACTTCACACACGTAGAGAATTAAAAAAATTGTATGCAGGTTTCCACACGATCTTTTTCCTTCACCGTTTGAGACACGTGATATTTAAGTTCTTAAAATGCACAACCGAAAAGTTGGAGGTGCATGCCCCGGACAGAATTTGAACCTACACTCTCCAAATCGAAGGCAGAGGTCATATCCACTAGTCTATCACGGCTATCGGCTTTATGTTCAATCAAGCTGCAATTTAAAAAAAAAAATTAAGTTAGCTCTTGAATGCGCTTTCACTGAATTTTACTAACGACAGATTGCCATCAAAGAATACTTTTCGTTGAATGAAAAAGAGAGACACGAATATCTTAGCATTCCATGGATTCACCGTGCGGGTGCCGGGTCTACGCGTGGTAGAGAGAAAAACACCGAGCAAAGTCCAGGACTTGTGACTACTGGATGTAGGGTTAAGGAATTCCTTGACGATCGATCAACACTCCCCTTCTCTGTTCGTGTTTTTCTCCTTACCCATCCAAATTTGGTAAGATCCTATTAAAGCAGCTTTGGATACTCGTTCTAATATAGAGCTAGCTGCACTTCTAGAGAGGCCAAGGTCTTTAAGCAAGTTATAGAGAGATGGTAATCCTCTCGCACCTATAACAGACTAACTACATAGCCATTTTTAGTTAGTTCATTTGTTAGGTCATAATATTTATTCACTTTCAAACTTAAAATAAAAATAAAAAACCCGAAAAATAAAATTCAATTTCAGACAATAATTAGGTGGGTAACTCGTAACTTATCTGCAATATTAAAATATTCACGATGTGCGTTAATAAATAATATATTTGTCTAGACAAGCCGCGTTCCGCTTATCACACTCGTTATAAATGACCTGTTTTAATTATAATTAGAACGAGTTAATATCACAAGTATTCATTTAATACATTGTTAAGTCATTACAGACGGTTTAGTGTTACACTCGAATGCCTGTGTAAACTTGTGTTATTAGTATGACATTTGCACGCTTTCGTTCGTGGAGACGTTTTTAACTATCGGAATTGAAACAGTCGTCGTCAAAGTGAAATGAATCTTGTGAACAACACGTTAAGGTCTTTTATTGCTCATACGTGTACTGTCAGCGCATCTAGCGGAACGACTGTGTTGTTTCAAATTGTTTTTTTTTTCAAAAAACTTTAGTGATAGCACTACAATGTTTAGAGCCTCAATAGCTCAACGGTAAAGATGGACTCATCACCGAGGGGTGTTGGTTCGATCCTCGTTGGACTATTGTCGCACACACTCCTAATACAGTATTTTCTGACTAGTTGGAGGGAAATGGGAATATTAGTCATATTTAAAAGATATGGCAAATTTTAATAAAAAAAAGAAGTATGAAAATAACATATGAATACATTTATATTGAAATTGGACAAGCATAGCTTACTTTCTTACATATAACATTTATGCTAAAGAGTTAATATTTGATGTTTTTTTTTGTTTGTTTGTAACTAATCTCTCTTAGAATATTATGATTTTACATTTAGTCTAAAAATAAGTAATTAAATGCACGTCAATTCCAATTATTTTAAAATTAGTTAATTTAATGTGACCACTTTATGGTGGCTTTTGTGTAGATAATAGCGAAAATTTGATTACACATTATTTATTATTTATAACTATTGCATTTTAATCAATTTAATTAAAATCTGTCATTCTAACTAATTAGAGTTGTCAATGTAAAGCTCGTTATTCATACTTCGTAATTATTCATAACCGAGATGCCGATACTTGTTATTCCACTTGATTTCATTCACATATTGAAATGTCTTATTAATAATTAATTGTATAAGGAGGCAACTTTTCTTCATTTCTTTTATTTCCCGAATTTTAACTTTTTACTTACGGCACATACACGCATGTTCACACGGCAATTTTTCAAGGTTGTGCCGAACTTGATAGAGTGGTTTTTGATCTTCATTGTTCAGGCGGTTGAAGCTTCAGACATTCATCGGCGCGGTGGCTTCAGAAAAGATGCGATTTCGCTATCGTCGTCCGTCGACTCGTCGACGAACTCTTCGCCTATAACACATATCTTATTCGAATTTGACTTTATGTTTATAGAATACCAAAACTAAATTGTCACTAATAAAGAAGTTGCGTTAGAAACGAATGACGTCGAAACGAATCGACTCACTTACTAGCTCATGGTTTTAAAAACCGCAACATGTTCCCAATCAGTTGATACAGATTTTATATCGAGGATTATATAAAAGATCTAAACCCCCGTCTTACCAGGCACGGGCATAAGTTAGTTATATCCGCTTATCTTCTTCAAAGAGTAAAAAAATCTTCCGTAGGGTTCGGTGTACTCTTCTGTAACAAGATCCAAGACAGTTATGGACCAGTCAATTCATACGTTTAAGCAATGTGCTAAAAAACATTGAATTTGTCAAGGTTACTACACAATTGATGAGTTCCTTAATGATAATTCTCGATTAGCTTCTACCTCCACACAGTAAGTAAAATTAAAAGAAATCTTAATGATGTAACAATTGTAAATTGTTCAAAAAATTGTATGATTTCTTTTTCAAAAGAGCAAGTGTTGAGTTTCTTGCCGGCTCTTCTTAGCAGAATCTGCCTGCCGAACCGATGGTAGAGTCTTTTATAGTTCAACTTGACGTTTCAAAAGTGCTAGTAAAGTACTTGAATTTTATCCTAATTAGTTATTCACGAAATTTTGTCGAGTAAAATCTTAACACCCGTAGGCAATGATAATTTTATACTATAGATAGGTTACGTCCCTACAAAATCACCGCAAAAAGTGATCTGAATTTAGGCTAAACCACTGAGCGCGCACATGCACATTTGCACAATTTTGTCTTTAATTCCGTTGTATATATCTATAGTTTTTACACTTCCTGAACAACAAACAAACAACTCGACATTGTAGATAATATTTAGGTATTATTTGTTTAAATAACGTTCGTATTTTAATAAGCGACTAAATGAAATTAAGTCAAATTTCCACATTTGTCCGCCACAGTTTTGATACGCTGGTGTCCCATCTCTAGTATATAAAATCATTGCCCATAGGTGACTGAGTGCGTCTTAAAAAATAAATAAGCATCGATAGGTACTTTCATTTTTATAATCTATGAAACAATCTATGGAGTCTGTTGGGTTGATTAATTAGATTCGTCGATAGTTAGGTAGTAGGGTAATGGGGCTCGTTTCATACTCGCACCGATGTTAAATTAATATTCAACGATAGATTGATCACCGAGTTAATGGCGATAATATCCAACCGAGATGTACCTAGCGTGTATATATTATGATTAAGTGCATCTATCCTAAATGTGAACCAAAAATTTTTATCGCAACCTTTAATATATTAGCTGATAAAATTTAAATTTGAAAAAATGTTTGAAAAAATAGAGTATAACCACCGATGTTTTTGTCTGTTAAGTAGCGATTCTTATTAATAATCAGAGGTTTTACGTTCGATTCTCAGCTTAGCTCAACTTAGTAATTTATTTTACCTAATTTGGCTCTGCATAGACTTCAGTAATATTAAATGATCCTTCTAGCGGTAAAAACGTCCATCAAGCGTATTTTAATATGCCAAAGAAAGAATGAAGTAAGTATGTAAGTAGGTATATTTGGAAAAACTAAGTGTGTAGCAACCTGCACTTTTGTGACCCGGCTACACTGGGATTTCAAACTCCGCGCTCGGTGTTTGACGATAACGACGTGTTACATGATCTAGACAATAACAATACAATGCACGACGTACCTTGGACTGCTACTGCTCTCGTTGACTCCACGTACAGGGAATTTTCGTTCTTGAACATTTGTTTTCCGTTTAACTTCGCGCGACCGGTTAGATTACAACGATTTCAACGACCTGCCGGTTTGGTGACAACAGCTGTCATTTCGTGATGAACCACTCATGAACAGTAGCTCCAATTGGTTATAAATACGATGTGCATGACAGCAGTGTACGTGAGCTATGTTGTCATTGCCTTAAATTCTGCGCAACATTTGTTATCGATAGCGCGAAGATTGAATTAGTGGAGGCATAACGGAACAAAGTGCAATAAAAAAGTCGTTCCACTAAGTTTTCAATTCATATTAGTCAAAAACCTGCCACGTCCTTAATATTACATAATATGTAGGTACAAATAGTGTAGCGCCTAAATATACGAGTACCTTCATAAGTAGATTAAGCTTCCACAAAGAGCTAACAGAAGGCCCCGGACCGCCCGCCGGCTCCGGCGGTTATTATAAACATTTAATATAATAACAAACGATAATAAGCCTGGTGTATGATAATTATAATATTAAGGGCATAAATAATTCAGAGGCCTATCGCTTGAAGCACGCGAGTTACTTCCGGAGTGTCCTAATTAATGCAGGCCCTTGTTGCTCGCCAACAGCCACTCGTCACTCACCACTGGTCACTCGTCACTGGTCACTCGACATTCGACACTCGCCAGTGGTCACTCGTCACCTTTGACCACTGGCGTCAGTTTCACATACCACCAAACTCACTTTCAATATCTCGTCAGATTTATGAGACAATTGTAAGTATCTATGTTTCACTTCTTTATTTAAACTATATACTTTTATTTAAACGGGGCCCTTAGTCATGAGTTTGGATTGTGCCGCGTTGCAAGAACCAGCTCATAACTAAGGGCCCTGTATGGGTTCGAAACTAGTCGGCATACTCCGACGTTAAATCACGTGAGTTTTAGCCATGTTTCATAATAATCAATTAATATTAATTGTTTTTTTCGATGAAAATTCAATTTTATCCAATACACCATATTTGGATTCGGGAAATACAAACAATCATACACGGAAGGGCTTTATGATGTCTAGTCATTAAAAAGTCCCGAAGTTAGTGACATACGAGAGACGTAGGTCAGTCTAAATCTGAACTCGACTCCATAATGCACTTAAAGCTTAGTCATTTTATTTCCGCATATGATTATAATTTTTTAGACTTTCAAGTAAAATAATTAATTTAAGGCTAGGCTTTAATTACATGTAAGAATCATAATCTGTTCTTTCGCAGTACAATAATACCTGATTCAATACTTTTGTATTGTAAAGGTACAAAATTTCAACTTAGTGTCCCCGCACACGGGTCACACGCGACAGCCACAAACGCCGCCACAAGAAGCAATAAGAGGCAAAAGTGGCTGAAGCGCGCGACAGCCACTTGTGGCCGGTGGTCGAGACAAACAATTCTCAGATTCGTTTATCGTTTTCGTGCGGGCCACAAGAAGCGAGTTTCAACGATTGTAGCGTGTGGCGGCCACAGGCGTCAACCGTGTGTGGCCAGTCTATATAAAATGTATGAAAACTAGAGGAAATATGCCGGTAGCGGCGTTTTGTGGTTGTGGCCGGTGGCCCGTGTGTGGGAGCCCTAAAGGTAACACCTAAATATCTATAAGTGTATATAATTAAACAATTTATAATGGGAAACTCTCAAACGCTATCCACTCGCACACAAAAGATTTCCTATAAAGATAAAGCATACAAATATTAGTAACAACAGTTTAATTAAACATTCAATACAGATATAATTTATTACCAATCGAGAAACAATTAATCGAGCCGAGTCCGGATATTTGTTTTCTAATCGATATAAAGATCGATTTTATAATCAAATGCGACGATGGTGTGAATGTTTGATAAAATAAATTCATATTTTCAAAACGCGGCGATAGTGAGTCGAGATAGCGGGCAATTAAAACAATTCCATCAAAATATTTTGTGTCAGGTCATTCCACCTGCCAGTGCCGCCGCCGGCCATACTAATTTATTCATAAGAAGTCGACGGCTTGCTCGGGCTCGGTCGCAGAGTTAGCGGGCACCATGTAACCGCTTCAAACTATTTCTAGACCAATCCTGCGGTCCAAATCGGTCACAATGAACTGTGCTGACGTCTCAATAAGTACAAAGTTATCTAAAGTTCCCATTCAAACACTACAAGCAAAAACATTTATTGAATTGAAATAGGATTTTTAAAAAAAAACATTTTAAGACATGATTCAATTATTATTATGCATCTTGTATATTTTATATTTGACTATTGATAATTCATTATCATAGTATTAATTAGTAAAAAATGGTCATCAAGTCATAGTCAGTATGTAAATACATGTAGCTAGTTGTAGATAGAAGGTACTTAGATTCTTCAGTTCAATTCATCTTCTTGATTCTTAACTCGATGTAGTTATGACGTTCCACTGTATTACCATATTACAAGTAACAGTTCCCACAATAAATATAACAAGTTTAAGTAAAGCAAAATCTGCTTTACTCCTGTAATTTGTATTCCATGTTAATGCTAGCAAAAAGTCTGATTATTATTTTTCTATCGTGGAATTAATTTTAATAAAGGTTCAAATTAATTTAACCTTTGAAAAGAACGTAAATTATACTTTGTACAGGTTTTAAAACAAACGTTTTAGCAAGAATCATTTATTTGTTAAATAACATTATGCCTCTTTAATTCAAAAATTAAGTCAAAAATCCAACAAATAATATCTACGAAATGTAAACACCATTGATCGGTAGCGAGACTTATTTTGTAATATTTAATGTGAAACATCAACACCTATGGTTAATAACTGTCACGAGGTTACGTTTGTTGCGAAAGAGTCACAAAGCGACACGCGCTCACTGACGCGCCGCCTTATTGCCAATGTCACAAGCGAGCGTTTTCGAGTCGAAGCCGATATCAGCGGCAAATCGGCCTTAAATATATTCGAGGTGCCTATTAAGGACTTAATTCATAGCGTAGCTATAGCCACTTTTTGTCGAACAATTTATACTAATTTACGATTGGCAATTTAAGGTTTTCGAATTCAAATGATTCGATGTCATCGATCATTGTTATAGTTGGCATTTTTATATTGATTTGTTTACTTTTCTTTTAACGTTTCTGTTTCTGTTCTGTTTTCATGTAAGATTTGCTAAAAGCTTTGTAGTAATGTGGTTTCGAGTCTTTACTATTGACTATCGATAAACATTTATTTTTCTCATTGTATCTTTTTAAATATATTTCTCCATTTATGATCTATCTGCAATCAGCTGATGCTGTTATTAGACTATACTAGTGTTGTTATTCCAAACATTGCTGCCAGATGTCCTGTTTTCCTTAGTTTTCAGGACTTTGGTGGAAGTTACTATTTATCATGTAGTTATTGGCCTAATTGACTATTTTGGTCTTTATTATCAACTTATTGAAGGAAATATTAAAAATAGGAAATAGGCCAACTGGTCACGCCAAAAATAATATATAATAATGTATATTCAAATAAATTAACTTGTTTGTTGAGCTATTTGAAACACATTTTGCTTAAGCAAAATACCGCCATTATACATTTTTACATGCAACAACATATTTACATGCGTTACAACGTACGTTCCTAATTGTAGCTTCGACACTGGTATCGGAACTTTGTCAGTAGCGAGATACCAGCCAACTATGTTGAAAGCAAATTACTATAATGGCGATAAAGTTGTCATGACACGTATATTATTCATTTACTGTGTTCTTTTTGCTACCTGCTAATGAAACCGTAAGTATTGTGTCGGCATTTTTCTTTACTTTAAAAGCTTTGAACGGCTTCTTTGGTTTAGTGGTTGAATTACCCGTTTGCGAGTAATTGAGATCTTGAGTCGATACAATTTTATGTTAATGTATTTTTACTGAATAAATCCTTCAAGGTAACAGGTTATATTAGTATTGTTAATTTTAGGTTTATGACACTCTTACTTAAAACTTATAAGCTTAATATATTATAGAGTCTACTCGTAAGTCCTTGTTGTAATATGTTAAGACAGACAAAAATAGGTCTAAAGTATAGTTCTGTTTTGATGCAGTTGTATAAACAGTTTCATTAAGTATTATATGATTGTATGATCTGTTTAATTTCCAGAAAACATAATATTTACAAATAATTCAAGTTCAATTTAAATACAACCGCCCTTGAGCAGAATTTCGTTTGAATCATCAAAACAGTTTTCGGGCACTTAACAAAGCTAATAAAATGTTGACAACCTGTGAACTAATTAGGGATTACTGTATAGATAAGAATTTGTAAAGTTCCTACAACGCTTATCGCGTATGCGTGTAAATACGAGTAGACACGAGACCGCCGTGTATTGGCCGTGTACCAATTTGACAAATGTAGCTCGTGTTACAATCGGCTTTCGTTGGTACCGTTGAAAATATTTGATTTTAAAAATTAAAAAATGTTGACAATCTATGATATAATTAGGAATTAGTTGTCATATAATCGAATTAATAACTTGTTAATGTGCTTGTAAATGTTGCGTAATTACGAGACCGCCGTATACGAACATATACAAATATAGCCATCGACCGGACCGTGGTACAATCAGCGCGCGTATTGTCAAAGGATCTTGTAAATAGAACAGAACCTACTAATCGGCTTTCCTTCATCTTCATAGTTAACAAAACTACTAAACTGTTATCATTAAAAATGGTTTAATAGAACCGTTACGGGTACAAATTTGTCAAATATTTTCGTCGTTGCGGATCCTGTATCTTTAAAAAAAACTAATGAAAACTGTCAAATGGTTCAATAGAATCGAATTAGTAAAATTGTTGTAACGCATGCGTTAACTAATGGAGACCGCCGTGTACGAATTTGACAAAATATGTAACTCGTGGCCATAGAGCGTGCTGCGTTCGACGTGCGTAGTCACTGTCGAGAAATCTGATTAAACAGAACCAGAAAAATGTTGACAATCTATGAACTAGTTCCTAGCTAGTTTGGAAAAACTATTAAAAGGTTGTCAAATCAAGTTCAATAGGAACGAATTAGTAAGATTGTTGTAACGCACATGCGTGTAAACGCTGAGTAGACACGAGACCGCCGTGTACGAATTTGACAAATGTAACTCGTGGTCGCGGTCCATGCTACAATCCGCGTACGTTCGTATCGTCGAAATATCTGCCAGTTAACACTGTTGAGAATAATGTTGCATGTAGCCCCGTCGTGGCCGGTTGGACCGCGGGACCGCACCATTGTTAGATTTATGGTCCGTGTAAACCGAGCAAATAAAATGTCGGCTAAAAGTGGGTACCTATCTACACGACGCCGTGAAGGGTTGGATTAGATATTTTGTCTTTTTAACAGCTTTTCGAAGTCAAACAATGCCTTTTTGTGTACGCTTAAACAATGTAATTTTCTTTAGAACATTTTTTTTATTACATAATGTGTATACAATTTTAATACATACTTTTACGTTTCCTCTTATGTTAGTTATGTAATTTTAAAAACTCTCTATCTCACAAATTATTAGTTCAATAAATCATTAATACCTACATATAAATAAAATTGAAGTGTATATCTGTGATTTTAATATAGCTGTGTTTTCTCAAGTGTTTATAGATATTTACATGATACCAAACCACAAACTGTCTGTCTGTCTTTATGTTTGTCCGGGCTAATCTTTGGAATGGTTGAGCCGATTTCAACGGGCCTTTTACTGGAGGCTACGGAGAAACATATAGGCTACTTATTATCTTGAAAAATCTATGGTTCTCGCGGGTTTTGTGTGTGTCTGTGTGTGTGTGTATGTTTTTAGTGTAAAGGGAATTTCACGTGGACGATGTCACGAACGTCTCCTAGTATTAATAAAAATCTTGTAACTTTTTTTGATATAAAATCTAAGTTGCGAGAGTTTTTACAAGTTGTTGTTTTTGATGGCAACTCATTTATTTTGTAGATACTCCTAGTCATTTTCCTTTTCAGTACCTTCTACTTCTTGAATACCAACAACAGATTTTCTACTACCCACTATCTGTCTTATGAGCTTTTCTTGTTTGAGTATGTAGTCTTCCTCTTTTTCTTTTCCGGAACCTACTAATTCTTGAGCTTCGCTATAGTTTCACTCAAAGTCCGCTCCCTGACTTTATAGATTTTCCTCAGAGGCTTTGATGTTATATTTTTGAAGACAGTTAGAAGAAGACGGTTAATAAGTAAAACGTAGTTTGTGTGGCAGGTTATACAAAAGACCGATGAATATAAACAATTAACCAGCTACTTTGTTTAACGTTTGTGGACTATAAAAAAGCCGTCGATTCGGTTGAATCCGGGACTGTGCTGAGATCTTTTCAGAGATACTAAATTGAATTTATTTATCAATGAATAAGTTTGACTAGGTCATAATATACGGGTAATTTACGATATAAGGGACACAATTTAAGATCTATTTACAAAAGAAATATCTTTTACCCGGAAAATGTTCATTTTAGAATACATGCTCCTTATACATTTTTAATTAACTTTCCTCAGAGAATATAACCCTAGAGTTACGGGAAATACTCCCGAGCACCCTGTATAAAGTGTACACAATTACACATAAAAAATTAAGGTGGACATAGACGCGTGAGTCAACTAGCGTTATGTTCGAAGTTTGAATTGATAGAGGTTAACTTTACAATGGAGGTGTAGGGTAGAGCGCATGGCTTGCAGAGGTGGTCATCTGTCAGATTGACATGCTGATAACGGTAACGAGTCTTTATGTACTTGTTTTATTTTAATAGACTCTCTATTGGAAATTAATTTCGCGTTTTTTACTACTCGGCGTATATAGATGTGCCGTGTGATAAGCTTTTATCGGAGATGTGTGTTTTGGGTGAATTGATTTATTCATTAAATTTTGTTAATTACAATTTGGTGGAGGCTCTCTATAAAAAGAATTCTTTCTTCTGCCTAAGAACAATGAAGCATCTGTTTTAGTATTTAATAGGTACTCGTTAGATTAACATTTTCATTGGGGATGGGGAAATAGAATTTTAATGCCAAATAGCAGCCATTCTTATTTAGTAAATTGTTTAAACACACTTTTATTTAACGTATTTTTGTAATGGTTGTAATTTTAATAACAGATTTTCTTTACCAATCTACCTAATTGCTTTCTGTTCCTAACTAATATAATTAAACGAGCGTTTCTTGTATATAGCTGTTTTTCGTAAATCTCGTAAATAACGGATTTCCTACACAGAAAGCGTTGGTAATCCAGGGTATAATTATTCATCATCCCTCCGTCTCCATTGCAAATTACAGCCTGATTGGTTCTGTAGTTGCAGCGTGAGGGAGTAACAAAATAAACTTTTACACACAAACTTTCGCCGCCTCTAATAAATTGTGATAAAAACAATTTTATAATAATAATGTTAAAGCATTGCAATGTATTTTTAAACATTACAAATTTACTCCACGGAGTGAAGTGAAGTGCTTACAATTAATTCATTCGGTACCAATAGAACCTTGGTCATCTCGGTTTTGAGTCTATTTGGAAGTCGGGGCATGTTATGATTTGGTATTTAGCGCAAAAAGTATATACTAGATAGTTATAGTTTATTTACGAGGTTGAACATGAACAAGAGAATTTCTACGAAACTGTAAAATATTTCTTTAGTATAAAGAAAAAATATTATTTTTAATATCAAAGTTGAAGTCGGAATTTTTCAGTTGACCGATTTAACATTAAAACAGAACGATACGAACGATGTAAATAGCGAACACAATTTGTGTTTATAACATTTTATTTTCTATCAAGACGGATCATAAACAATTTGTGGGGTTAACAGGGTCAAGGGAGGTGTATGCGACGATGACACTAATTTGAATAGGTGGTCACCGCGCGCTGTCGAGATTGACAACTGATAGTGACAGCGTACTGACGTACCGACGAGACTGACTAGCCATATAGATACTCTTCACTTCTAAATAATATGTAAATTGAGAGTAGAGATACTGCGATGGCCAGACAATTGTGTGTTTAGGAAGTATAATAATTATGTATTACATAAATAATGTAAGTAAACACAAAATTGTGCATGTGTGGAGTCGCTAAATTGGGATCACTTTTTGCAGTGATTTTGCGTAACTTATCTTCTATACTTATAATAAATTTGTAGAGATGTCAATTCAGTACATGAAATATATTTCCAAAATAACTATCATGATTTAGTGATTGATACTGATGAAAAAAATGCAATCAATAAAATTTTTGTCTGTCTGTCTGTATGTTCGTTATAGAAACAAAAACTACTCGACGTATTTTAACCAAACTTGGTAGAATTATTCTTCATACTCCTGGGCAGGTTACAGTATACTTTTCATTACGCTACGATCAATAGGAGCAGAGTAGTGAAGGCAAATGTTGGGAAAACGGAAGAAGTTACTCCATTATTACAGAGATACTACTGTTAGCTGGGCTAAAGAGGTCTAAGGGCGGACGAAGTTGCGGGCGTCCGCTATCTATACTAATATTATAAAGCTGAAGAGTTTGTTTGTTTGTTTGTTTGATTGATTGAACGCGCTAATCTAAAAAACTACTGGTCCGATTTGAAAAATTCTTTCAGTGTTAGATAGCCCATTTATCGAGGAAGGCTATAGGCTATATATCATCCCCGTATTACTACGGGGACGGGAACTACGCGTGTAGTTCTATAATATAAAATAATCATTGTGTGTGGGTAACTTTAAGTTATGTAATGGTGAGATGATTGGTGTAGATGAATGAGATGATTAACGAAAAAATGTGCTTACTTAACGAAAACCATACACGATCCATTCGTGTAAAACAATATCTCGAATCATAAACGCCATTGCAGTATAATGATTGTGGCAAGCGGAGTGAATTATAAACAAGCGCTCACAATCTAGAACTTCATAAGTCGACGAGACCTGATAGCGATCAAGCAAGCCCCGGCCGCTAATTACCAGCGTTTAAAATAACCGTTTTGAAATAATTACGGAAGACATTGTGGCGGGAGTAGCTTGTAAACAGCTTGTGAATAATTCCTCTGTCCCTTCCACTTTATTAATTGTATATTATTACCACCGCACTGAATGTTAGGACGTGATGATGCGAGCCGAACGATCCTTTCATACTAATGTTGTTAAAAAACAAAAAAAAAAACATCTGTTATACTTAATCTATATATTATAATGAAGACTACTGTGATTATTTTTAATAAATTTACTGAAAAATAATTTTACACGACATTTGTAAGATTACGCCCGCCTAGTTGCAATAACTACATCCCTTGGTCCGAGAAGAGCCCACAACAAACTCAGCCAGGTTTTAATTTTCTAATCCATCTGTTCTGTGAATATACTAAAAGTCTGCGTTAGCTAGACATGCTTCATTTAATTAAGACTGAAAGTCATCAGGTTGTTGTCAAACCACTACTATAATAGTATACTGTGATCAAACACTAATCAATATTATAATTAAATTACTTTAATTATAATATTATTTATTTATTATTTATTTTCAGTCACTTTTCAGAAAGATGTCGCTTCATACATACAATATGTGCGTGGGAATTGTTAGATATGAGAGACTTTCATTCAATAATCGTGTTTTGCTTTTTAAATCTGCTTCTGATGTTAAATCATTTAGATATTTCAATAACTTTCCATACCTATATGGAATTCTACATACAACAAGAGCTTGCGATATCATGAGGAAGTGTGCCAGTCGCCATACACTTTTTTTTCCTGGTAACGGTGTTTCTAAAAGGGTTGCAATAAAAAAGAAAATATATATATTTGCACCTTTCTTAAGCCACCATAGTCCATCCAATAATGGCTACCGTAGTCTAAGTATGGTAGGAACATAGGCTTACAGACTTTCAGTCTTAATTAAATGAAGTATGTCTGGCTACCGTAGACTTTTAGACAGATGAATTAGAAAACGAAAACCTGGTTGAGTTTGTTGTGGGCTCTTCTCGGACCAAGGCATGTTTGTGGACCCCTCGTAACTTTAATTTTGAGTTTTCTACTAGTTATTATCACCATTATTCTATAACTAGCTGACGCCGCACGGTTTCACCCGCGTGGTTCTCGTTCCCGTAGAAATACGGGGATAATCTATAGTCTATAGCCTTCCTCGATAAACGGGCTATATAACACTGAAAGAATTTTTCAAATCGGACCGTAAGAGACGGGAAAACTCCGCCACTATGGGATGATATTTTGTCTATTTCTCTTTACTTGGTCGCATAGCTCGGCAGGATTCGAACCTTCTTCGAAGACTTTATTATAGGTACGAAGCTGTATACTAGACCAGAGTAAAGATAGACGTTCGAGGCAATTAGTCTTATTATAGAGCTAGACAATAGACAACGTTATCAAAGTGGCGTGCAAAGTTGTAACGACCACGGAAACTACAAAAAAAAAATGAATCCAACGCGGAAAAAGTCACACAATCGGACGCTTATTATAATGCTAGTCATACGTTCTGTTAGTAATTAAGACGTGTAACATAAGAACGGCAATTAGCATATGCAGAGGTCTTTCCCAATTCACACTCGGTCGGACCTCATAGCCGTGCCGAGTTATGGATTGTTTAACAAACAGCCACACCAGCCGTTCGGTATAATTACAATTATCTCACCTATCATTAGCCGCATTATAAAACCACTGGCATTGTTATTACGATGGGTAGATACGAGAAACATACCCGTTTGTACGTTCTCTCCATTGATCGCGTAGTGTGTATTGGATAATTATTTTTTTATTGTTTTTTAATTGGGGATTGTTAGCGGACTGATTTACTGGCTCACTTTGTACGTTGTGCTTTTATAGCGTCTACCTACATCGGCGTTGCTAAATAAACGACACCGGGCACATGCTTGCTTGGCGCCAGATGCTTTTATTTATATACTAGCGGACGTCCGCGACTTCGTCCGCCCTTCGTCATTATCAACCCATATTAGGCTCACTGCTCGAGTCTCCTCACAGAATGAGAGGGGCTAGGCCGATGGTCCGGCACGCTGGCCCAATGCGGATTGGCAGACTTCACACACGCAGAGAATTAAGAAAATTCTCTGGTATTCAGGTTTCCTCACGATGTTTTTCCTTCACCGTTTGAGATACGTGATATTTAATTTCCTAAATAAATTGGAGGTGCATGCACCGGACTGGATTCAAACCCACACCCTCCAGAATCGAAGGCAGAGGTCATATCCACTGGGCTATCACGGCTCTCCGTCCGTCGTCCGCCCTTAGACCTCTTTAATCTAGCCCTTACAGTAGCAGCGACGCTACTAAAAATGAAGAACTTCTCCCGTTTTCCCAACATTTCCCTTCACTGCTCTGATCCTATTGAGCGTAGCGTGATGAAAAGTACCTATACTATAACCTGCCCAGGAGTATGAAGAATAATTAATTGTATCAAGTTTCGTTAAAATCCGTCGTGTAGTTTTTGTTTCTATAATGAACATACAGACAGACAGACAAACAGACAGACAGACAAAGATTTTACTGATTGCGTTTTTGGCATCGATCGATCGCAAATCACCCCCTGATAGTTATTTTAGAAATATATTTCATGTACAGAATTGCTCTCTACAGATTTATTATAAGCATATGGATTATAAGGATTTCAGCTTTTCGATTATCCCGCGGGAACCATGGATATTATTATACATATAAACCTTCCCCTTCAAATACTCTATCTATTAAAAAAAACGCATCAAAATCCGTTGCGTATTATAGGGACAGAGAAAGCGACTTTGTCACTATGTAGTGATTAGCGGACGCTCGCGACTTCGCCCGCGTAGAAATCGATGTAAGCTTTGCCCTATTTCACTCCTATGTCTATTTATATTTTCGCATGTTATATTTTTGATATATACCTAATAAATAAGTCCAATAATCATTTTATAAAACTATAAATCAAACGATTTTATTTAAAAAAACTTTATCCCCTACCCTTTAAGTTAGAATTTTGAAAATCTTGAATCACATTATTTGTTTGAAGTATTTTTTGGTAGTACCTACATTTACCAATGTTTACAAATATACGAGTATAACTTGAAAATTGAATGCTTTTCCTTACAAATTTTCAAAACCTGTTTCACCCCTGATTTAATTTCGCAACAAAAAGTATTCAACTTTTTAAAAGTAGCCTTCATCGTATTATGGTCTCAAACCGTGGCAAGTTTCATTTGAATGCATTTAGTAGTTTCAGTGTGATGCCCGGTCAACATAAATTACGGACAAACAAAAACAAAATATATTTTTTGGTGCTGGTGCTGGAATGGCGACCCCGCACTACAAAGCGCAGGCTCGAACTTCCACCAGATGGACTGATGACATCAAGCGAGTC
Organism: Bicyclus anynana; assembly: GCF_947172395.1. Lineage (NCBI taxonomy): Eukaryota > Metazoa > Arthropoda > Insecta > Lepidoptera > Nymphalidae > Bicyclus > Bicyclus anynana. The sequence goes on along the minus strand of NC_069110.1, from coordinate 17,896,933 downwards.
GCAGGGATTCGCTGGATGCAGATGGAAAAGTATCGTGATGTTTGGAAGTTTCTACAAAAAGCCTATGTCTTGCAGTGGACGTGTACGTCCATCGGCTGACATGATGATGATTATGATACACACCAAGACACTGGAAAACACCCATAGGTACTCATTACACGAATATTTTCCAGTTGCAGGAATCGAATACACGGCCGTGGATGCAGAGAGCAGGGCATTTACTGCACCACGCGATTGTCTTAAGGTCGCCATTGACGGTCAATTTTTCTCTTCTTAGAGTGCCTCTCCATTACTGAAGGTCGGCGGTCAGCTTTCTAAACTTTTCCTTGTCCATGGCTAGTTCTTCGACTGTCTTTATGCCAGTCCACTCCCTTATATTTCGTAGCTAGGACTTCTTTCTTCTTCCTACACCTCTTTTGCCTGCAATCTTGCCCATCATGATGGTTTGAAGCAAACGGTATCTTTCGTGTCGCAAAATATGCCCTAGGTACTATATCTTCAATTATTCTCACGTTTCTGAAAAGCAAACGGCAGTACCCACGCGGCATACTATACAAGTCATGTACACAGTGACCAACACACGATCAATTATAGTCGTGGGTGTTACAGAAACGTGAGAATAAATGACCGTTTGTGGCTAGCATTATTAGTGTTCTTTGAGTTTTATATTTACAGCAAAGGTCGTTTATTTAAAAAAAAGTCGCTCACATAAACCAGCGAGACATATACCTACGCATTTTTAAACCTACGCGGACGCCCTTTGGGCCCGTACTGCATTTTTTGTTTGTTATACGAATGGAACCGCGCCGATTTTAGTTAATTACCGGGATCTCCTCCCGGTGGCCGCACAGAGCGGGTCGATGGCTGCGATAAAACATTCTTACTCTTATTTTTAGCGTTTAATTAGGAAAAATATTCTCAAATAAACTGGCCAGGGCCGAATTGTCTCAGCATTCGCCCGCGGCGGCACGTAACCGCGCCCGGCTCCTGTATTGATGAACATTTATAATAACAGTAATTAGTTGTTGTGTTCGGGGGCTCTTTTCCTTCTAGTCTCGTTGCTTTTGACAGGTTGGGGCTAATAAGGTTATAAAGGCTATTATGTTATTCGAGAGCCGAGGCCTCTGCCACCGATTTTTTTTGATTGCCGGTTCGAATCCGGTCATGTACCTTCAACTATTCAGTTATTTCCATTTTAAGAAATTAAATATCACGTGTCTCATACGGTGACGGAAAACATTGTGAGGAAACCTGAGAATTTTCTTCATTCTCTGCGTGTGTGAAGTCTGTCAAACCCCTCTCATTCTTCCCTCTGGTAGGAGGCTTCGGCCGTGGCTGATTATCACCCTACCGTCAGAGACATACCGCCGAGCGATTTAGCGTTCTGGTACGATGTCGTGTAGAAACCGAAAGGAGTGTGGATTTCATCCTACTCCTAACAAGTTAGCCCGCTTTCATCTTAGATGCATCATCACTTACCATCAGGTGAGATTGTAGTCAAGGGCTAACCTGTAGAAAATAAAAAAAAACTTACTCGTACTCTAGTCGTTTTACATTTTTGTTCCGACAAGTATTACTATCTTCACATACACATATGTTGCGTTTATCAAAAAAATTAAACAATGTTTCCATCACGAACGTAGAGAAAAATAAAATATGAAAAATCCATTCCGATAGAATAAAATAGAATGTTGGGTGAGCTTTACGAAACATGCAAACTTCGTTGGCCTAACGATCCTAGATTCAACTATACCCAATTAGACTGTTTTCCTAACTCTCTAGTTCATCACATACTTGCATAGAAAAAGAGAGAGAGAGAGAGAGAGAGAGAGACGTTAAACAACGAGAATTATTACTATTATCTATTTATAAAAGGTATTTTTAAGGGAAATGTTCAGTTTTTTTTTGAATTAGGTAAACCGAAGGTAGTTTTCATAGCGCTTTTAGTTTTTATTAAAAGCAAGCTTACAGAATAGTCGTATTATAGTGATAATAATGTGATAATGACTATATAAACGACAAAAAGTTTGAAAATGAAATGTATTACATGACTGGCTACTTATATACCTATTGTTAAATGGTGATAAACTAAAAAAGAAAAAAACCTGGCTGAGTTTTAGTGGGCTCTTTTCGGACCAAGGCGCATTTGGAACCCTCGTAAATTTAATTTTAAGTTTTCGAGTAATTATTATCACCATTATAATATTATTAAGTACATGACGTTTCGAAAGTGCTACTAAACTGTAAACTACTACTGTAAACTAATCCTTATTAAAATAAATGAATATTGACTATTGGCTGACTGTCTGTTTGTCTAAGCTAGTCTATAAAACTTATTTAAAAGCATTAACTTAATGTCACTTTTTATTACGATACTAGCTGACGCCGCGCGGTTTCACCCGCGTGGTTTCCATTCCCGTAGGAATACGGGGATAATAAATATAGCCTATTCCTTCCTCGATAAATAGGCTATCTAACACTGAAAGAATTTTTCAAATCGGACCAGTAGTTTCAAAGATTAGCGCTTTCAATCAAAGAAACTCTTCAGCTTTATAATATAAGTATAGATTTATTTAACTACCCGCTAATGATTGTTCTTTGTTTTTCTTCTCTTTTTGTTTGTTATTTAATTTTTTCTTAAATATAGTATTATGTAATAATAACCAGTGTACAGTAAAACAAACTGTGGTTTGTGTTACATTATGGTTAGGCTTAATTTAAATATGATTTTTGTAGAATACTAAATATATAAATAATAAAAAAAATACTATATTCCTTCATAAATGGTATTTACGAGGGTGAAACCGCGCGGCATAGCTAGCTGTGTATATGATGAGTGATACTAAAGCATCTATAACATTAATTTTCATTACTATAACAGCAGCCATTTCGTTTTTGTGGACTGGCTAATCACCATGGTAATTACATAGTGAGTCCTATCAAGGTATATGAAACGAGGGGGCAAATAGCGACCTATACGGGCGACGGGCGATGCCGCGGGCGGAACTAGTTTATAATATTATTCATTCGACGACGACTTACGCATTAACTTTTTTTATGAACCCTTCTAGCTGGTTTTAAACTATAGTTTGTGCTTTTAAGCATTTCGACCTTTAATATTATTATTAAGTATATTTAGCATAAATTAAAAAGACTTGGCAAATTACTAAGACTTAGGAACCAAAAATTGTATAGTTTTAACTCTCCCTGAATTCTTTGATTAATTACCTCTACCTATTCGATATGTGTTTATTTTAAATCAAATTATTAGCACCATAAAAGTTATCGTATCGAGTTACCTTTACTAAGTACAAAGCACAACTAGGAGGGCAAAGATTTTATACTATTAGATATGTCACTAGCCCGTCGAAACAAAGTCAAACAAATACGGCTAATTGTCTTAATTTCATTTGGTCGCATAGTAAACAACGAAAGTTATTTAAACAAATACCTAATATCTAAATATTGTACTTATACAATGTCGAGTTTTGTGTTCAGAAACTGTAAAAATTGTTTACCCATTAATATATTCATAATTTTATTCAGAATTAAACACAAAATTGTGCATGTGTGTACTCAATGGAGGAACGAAATTCGGATTACTTTTTGCGGTGATTTTGTATGCACGTAACATATCCATAGTATAAAATATCGTTGTCGGGTGGTAGTTCTGGGATTTCTGTCACTCACATAGCTTCCTAATTAAAAAGGGATACTGGAAACATTTTGACGGCCTCCGTGGCGCAGTGATAGGCGCGGTGGATTTACAAGACGGAGGTCCTGAGTACGATCCCCGGCTGGGCCGATTGAGGTTTTCGTAATTGGTCCAGGTCTGGCTGGTGGGAGGCTTCAGTCGTGGCTAGTTACCATCCTACCGGCAAAGACGTACCGCCAAGCGATTTAGCGTTGCCGTACAATGCCGTATAGTAACCGAGAGGAGTGCTGATTTTCAATCTCCTCCTAACAAATAAGCCCGCTTCTGTCTTAGATTGCATCATCACTTACCATCAGGTGATGTAGTCAAGGGCTAACTTGTAAAGAATAAAAAAAAATGTATCGGAATCAAACTGTCCGAGGAGTCAGTATCTTAACAAATGGTCACACACGCCACACAAACACACACACACACACAGGCGAGTCCATTCAGCACCGCACGAGGACCCATGTCGCCGCAGCATCCCTTCATCTCGCGTTATCTCGCTTCATTCATTACCATCTAGTTTTATAAGAGTCGACGGGCCGAAAACGCATCACGCCTCCATTTTTTGTCCCACCACTTAATTATCTGGATTTATATCGCGATAAAATCGACCGAGATAAAAAACCGGGACGTAAAAACCGACGAAATAATAAAAAAAAACGAAGAGAATACACTAAGTAACCTGTGTTGATTGATTGTGACTTCGAACAATGCCTCATTTTGGATGTGAATTTTTTTTTTCAAAGTTTTCGAAAGTTAGTTTTTTAGATTTGCATGCGATGATAAGTTGAAATGTCGGATTAATGTGACAGTGTACAATAATTTCATAATATAATGTAGGTTTCATATAAAATACGATGAAACGTAGTTTCTGTTTTCTCGTGAGACTAAATTTTTTTCCCGCGGTGAATAACTCCAGAATGAAAGCTTTGACACGAATTTGTTGGCAAAAATAACTAATAAAATTAACAAATTATTACATTTGCTAGCATGGTGATTAGCCTAACACATCTTATTCTGAGAGGAGACTCGTGCTCAACAGTGAATCTAACCTACCCTAGCTGCTAAAAACCTTGCGGCACAGCATTTGCTTTAGAATAACTCATCAAGATTATGTAAAATGTCCATGAAGAGAAAATAGATTTTCCTTAATACTCATGGATTATTACGTAGGGTTGGTCATAATAGTATTAATTCTTTATTTAATACATCAATATTTCGGTGATTAAAAGTTATTTTTATGTTAAAATCATCTAAAAACTTAAGAACTTGTTTTTGAAACTTGTCGGGAAAATTTCGATACGACACGTGTAGGTAGGTACTTACTTAGCTTTTTACTATTAAATTAGTGGGTGTTAGTATCTACAAAAAATTTAAAATTTTGAAAACCTATGAAGGTCATGGATTTATTAAGTACACTCTCGTTCAGGTCATCAATATTCTCTTTCAGTGCGCTTTCATTTGAGACCCCCACTCTAGTATATTTGCAGACATTCTTCCCCCTTTTACCCCCTACAACTTTTAAACGGCTCAAGCGATTTTCATCGATTATGTCTAATAACATTCGCACATAAGTCACCCTTAATACAAAAACAAAACTAAATTGAAATCGCTTTATCCGTTCGTTATGGTGCCACAAACAGACTGACAGACATACAAGTCAAACTTATAACACCCCTCTTCTTAGTCTATTAATGTGATAAAACTAAAAGAGCACAGTTTAACTCGATTGGAAAGGCAAAGGTATTTCCAGCGTCTATTAAAAGTGCCCGATTTTCAGCTCATTATTTTTTAACGAAGTCTAACCGTGTGACAAATTTAGTGGGGCTTGTACCTCAAGCTTAGTTCAGAACTTGGAAGTTATTTCTAGATTGTTGCAAGAATAGTCAATGGAAAGTTCAATTTATTTGGTTTTCTTTACTCAAATTGAGCTCACGTACTTACTTTATAGTTTTGAAATTGAATTTCAATAAAATACCTTAGTTTTAAAAATAATAAAGCTTTTTGTTCTGCCCGTTGGTCCAGAGGTTAGCTTATGTGATTTCAGGATTACGACTCCTGTGTCGGTCTATGAGACACTGAGATTTAGCCTTTAAGGTTTCTCAAGTTGGTTGAATTACACCCCTGTGTCTCGGAAAGCAAATAAGCGTTAGTCCCAGTTATTAAATATCATTAACAACTGATAGTGGTTGTCTCATTCTGAGAGGAGACTCGTGGTCAACAGTGAGCCGTATATGGATTGGTAATGATGATGAGTAGCTGTGAATGAATTTTATTCACAGTGGTGGGTTTGAGCTCCACATTTCATCTCCTACAAGGAGGGAAGGTCTGGCTCTGTAATATGCCGTTAAAATATTAGTTTAACGAAATACTAGGGTTTAGGACTTAATCCACCACGCTGGCCTAATGCGGATTGCCAGCCTCACACACATAGAGAATCAAGAAAATTCTCAAATGTGCAGATTTCCTCACGATGTTTTTCCTTCACCGTTTGAGACTCGTAATATTTAATTTCTTAAAATGCACACAACTGAAAAGTTGGGCTCCATGCCCCGGACCGTATTCGAACCAACACCCTCCGGAATTGGAGGCAGAGGTCATATTCACTGGGCTATCACGGATTATAATGAATAATTATATTTATTAAAAGTTAGTCTCTACGAATTTAAGACATTTAATTTGATTAATTTATATTTTCATTAAATTAATCAAATTAAATGTCTTTAATTCCTAGAGACAAACTTTTAATAAATATAACGCAATATCTAAAGGCGGGTTAATGTTCGATGGGTTGTAAAAGCTGCTAAACAAAAGAGTAAACTTTCACCGTACAACTTGTAGTACTCTTACTTGTGTTAGGGTGTAGGTAATACCTCCACGCTACGAATATAATAGCTATAGCAAGATATGTAAGCAAATATCGAAGAACCGTAATCTCGGAGTCCTCTTGAACTGGCAACATTCTGAGAAACAAGGCCCCGCTTAATATATTCTGTGTTTAGAATAACATTATAATATTGAGGAACCTCGCTCGCCTCCCGGCGCCGACTGTACGCTGACGAATTATAATTGGAGATTGGACTTAGGTATTCATGGAGCAGGTGACGAGATGCCGTCGATTGTTCCTAGCCTGTCTAGTTTAGAAACATTGACTCTTGTACTCTAGTAGTTCAGTAATTTACGAGTCATTTTTAGAGATCAGACTTAAGTACATATTCATGAAGCAGGTGACGAGATGCCGTCGGTCGTTCTTAATGCAGACTTATATAAGTATTTATTTAGATATGCCAACTGACTAAGAACTCTAGTAGAATCGTCACATTAAACGTCATTATTGGAGATTGGACTTAGGTATTCATCAGGTGACATTATGCCGTCGGTTGTTCATAGCGCCATCTAGTTATGGAACATTGACTCCTGAACTTGTAGTAGGTCAATCACATTACACACATCACAAAACATTTTTAGAGATCAGACTTTTGAACATTATTCATGCAGCAGGTGACGAGATTCCGTGGGTCGTTTTTAGCAGGTAATTAGATGACATCAGTCGTTTTTAGCGCTGTCTAGGAACTTTTGTATGCCAGTCACATTATATGGCATTATTGGAGATTGGACTGAGGTATTCATGGAGCAGGTGATTAGTTGACATCAGTCACTTTTAGCGCTGTCTAAGTACTAACTTTCGTATGCACATTATATGCCATTATTGGACATTGGATTGACTTATTCATGGAACTGGTAATGAGATGCCATCAGTCGTTTTTGTGCTATCTAAAAACTCTTGTATGCTAGTCACATTGTGTCCTAGATTAGAGTCCCGGGCCTTGAAATATTCTTCCAAGAATTTCTCTGTAGCACCCCGAAGTTGGGATACGGTGGTATTAGACTTCCCCGTTTTGGTGACGGTGTTGTTGTTGCTTATTATCATAATCGTTGCACTGTTCAAAGATTAACATTTTAAGCTCACTAATCCATGGCAGCATGGTGTTCAAAGTTAGCTTCAAACCGACTTCTCTACGAGTTAATAGAGGAAGGCCAAGCCCATTCATAATACATACTAGTCATATAGCGTCTTGCTGCGATTTGTCACAGAGGAAGGTAAGTAGTCAGTTGCTAGGTAGGATTCGGACATGGCCTATTTAATTCCTACCGGCAAAAATGTCAAGTGATTTAAAACACCGACACGCTTCCGCATAGTAATCAGTCTGGGGCAAAGGTTGAATAACCTGAATCTCTAAGCAATGATCTGTGTCTGCATTATCACTTATCTCCAAGTGAGAACATTGTTATTAATGGAGTTTTATATACATAAAAATAACCAATATTAGAGAGTTTGTGGAATTGTAGGGAATAAACTCTGGATCTACAGAACCGATTTTGAAAATTCTTTTACCATTAAAAAGCCATGTTATTCATGAATGTCATATTTATCCTCGTATTCTTACGGGAACGGGAACTACGCGAGCGAAGCCGCGGGGCATCGGCCAGTACAGAAATAATATATTCAAACAATTAATTTTAGGATTTTAAAATTTGTGCTTAAAATTATTTGTTAGAATTTATGCCTAAAATGGTTATTAGGCTAAGTTATTTGTTGGTCGCTAATTATGGGCCTCATAAGAAAACTCAGAGTCACACAGCGGGTGATGGAACGAGCTATGTTAGGAGTATATCTGCGTGATCGAATCAGAAATGATGAGATCCGCAGAAGAACTAAAGTCACTGACATAGCTCAACGTGTCGCGAAGCTGAAGTGGCAATGGGCGGGGCACATAGTTCGAAGAGCCGATGGCCGTTGGGGTCCCAAGGTGCTGGAATGGCGACCCCGCACTACAAAGCGCAGTGTTGGTCGACCTCCCACCAGGTGAACTGACGACATCAAGCGAGTCGCAGACATTCGCTGGATGCAGGTGGCTCAGTATCGTGATGTTTGGAAGTCCCTACAAAAGGCCTATGTCCTGCAGTGGACGTCCATCGGCTGACATGATGATGATGCTGATGATGATGATGAAGTTAGTTGTTGTAAGTGATTTCAAAAGAAGCAGGTTGTACTGACTGCCAATATGTTTTTACAGATATCTCGAACAATTGATGTTTTAATTTTTTTATTGTAGAATAAAAGTGGAATCTGTGGAATTATATATGTACTATCTAAAGTATATTTTCTAAATTGATAAATATTAGACGTTGCTATGTTTCCGTAGAGTTTTAGTTACCCAACTTTGTCTTCGACAATACAACAAAGTTTCCTTTAACCTGTACTTGTCAGTTTGAGCCACAGTTCACAGTTCGTAGTTCCTTGTCACAGTAGTTACTTGCACTCACTCCCACTCTCAGTGCAACTGCCTCGCTCAAACTTTGTCCCTTCAAAACTTTCTCGAATAAAAATTGCAAGAGATAGGTTTCCAACTATCTCGTGCAATTTTTATTCGCTGTCTTAAGACCGCAGGTTGGTGTCATTTATCTGTTTTCTAAGTAATATGAAACAAAGTATTAAATAAAAATGAAATTCCCATTACCTATTAGAGTAAAATATAAGAAAATACGAGTATGCTTATACTTGTATGGTAGTTTTAGTAAAAAAAAGTAAGGAATATAGGAATAGTATATGTTTAGGTAAACCAGGTCGGTGGTAGGCACATAACAGAAAAAGTGAAGAAAATTCTTTAATCTGTGGTGGTAAGTAGGTACCTATAATGGTCTAGGATTCGACATTAGAAATATATACCCTCATCTGTTATTTATTAGTGATAGGAAACAATATTATTATACCATTTATTTTTTTCTCTCATAAAATCTACCAATATACCTTATAACGTTTATTTTATATTATATTATATTTATTTAATTATTTATATTAATAATTACATATAATGTACATGTTGCACCTTCCCGCTCTTCTTCGCAAGTTCTCTCGTTAGGGGTTGCCTGGTAGAGATTACTTATAGTAATAAGGCCGCCTTTGCATGCTAAGTTTAAGTTTAATGTTTTAATTTATAATTGTATTTTTGTGTGCAATAAAGTTTTCTTCTTCTTCTTCTTCTACCAAATCTAATCGGTCCACATGACGCTTTAGTAACTGCAAATTTTGCATCTCAGACTCCGGTACTATTGCTGTCAAAGTGTTTGTCAAGCCGACTTAGTTCTGGGACAGATAGAGCGCTCATAATAGCCCTGAGTAAACAGATCACACGAGCGTTCCCACGCTGTGTAGGTATTTGGTGGTACTATCCTCTTGTACTATATCTATTACATACTAATAGATACTTAATTACTTTGCCTCGATGGTCCAGCGGCTATCCTATGTTGCTTCGGATTTTGAGGTCTTACAGAGGGCCTATATGAGGACATGGTAGCTCAGTGGATATGACTTTTGCCTCCGAATCCGGAGAGACGGGTTCGAATTCGGTCCGGGGCATGCACCTCCAACTTGTCAATTGTATGCATTTTAAGAACGTATCACGTATCTCAAATGGTGAAGGAAAACATCGTGAGGGATCCTGTATACCAGCGCATTTTCTTAATTCTCTGCGTGTTTAAAGTCTTCCAATCCGCATTAGGCCAGCGTGGTGGACTATTGGCCTAACCCCTCTCATTCTGAGAGGAGACTCGAGCTATCCGCAGTGTAGGGGTAGGGTAGGGGTAGGGTAGGGGTAGTGTAGGGGTAGAGGTATAGAGGGTAGAGTAGGGATAGAGAATAAGTGCACTTATGTCAAAACGAAGCTTGATTTATAATATAATTAAACACAAAATTGTGTATATGTGAGTTCAGTTAAGTACCTAAATTCGGATCACATTTTGCGCTGATTTTGTAGGCACGCAACATATCTATAGTGTAAAATATCAATGTTTAGAATCCTAAAAACCATCCGCTGAATGCAAACAGCCTCACCATGAGCAATACACACCTATTGTGTACTCCAATGTAATAAATATATCGTTTACCGAGCATCACTCGGTATTTTTTTGTACAGACGTGTTTCTTATGATTTTGTAACGCCTGGTTGCCTGGAAGAGATCGCTACGAAGCGATAAAGTAGCTTTTTGTATTACACACATTCTATACCATGTCTCTGTTTTATTGATTGTTTCCTTGTTTTGTTGTAAACATGTAAACAGTGTAAGTTAATAAATAAACATCATCTTGTTGTTTGTAGGTATTGTTTGCTAAATATCATCCTAGCTTTCTTAATTAATGCTATAGAGAGTTTGTTTTTTATGCAATAGCTCCGCAGAAAGAGTATCCGGTCTAACCGCCGAAATATGTTCTATCATAATTATGTTCTATCCAGGGACGAAGCTACCGTCATGTCAGCCGTAGCAATGAAACAGGGTCCTCGGACTACAAGGGTCCTGTAGATACCTGTGAAAGCAAAAATATGTAAAATGTATTCCACAATCTCTCTTAATCTGGTGCTTTCCGAAAAAACAAATAAATCACTGTCATATTCATAGATTTAAGAGTAGGTACAGAGTACCTAGTCACATTCATTTTAAGCGATCATATTCGTTTCTTTTGTGAAATCTTTACCCTTAAATCAGGGGCCTAATTGTCTAACGCAAACGATTGAATTTGACAGTTGAAATCGTACGTTTTTACTTGTCAAACGGCTATTTCGGATTGTGTAAGCCAATGGAAAGCCATCGGTTGGGCATAGTTAGTTCATTACGATTAGATCGTTATTTTTATACGAAGAGTGAATGATTTGATATGATTTGACAGTTATTTGCGATTGTCTTCGAATTGTGTAAAGTTTTATGTTCATGGCTTATGTCAAAAACTTACGATGGGTCTTGAGTCACCTTTGATCGTAAAACGGACAAATTGTGGATGACCAAAATTCCAAAATAATAATTTATATTATACTAAATATCTAAAATGAATATTTTTTTCCATTTTAAATCTTTCAATTCAGTCTCCCCGTCCACAGTTAGCATTTATAAGACGAAACTTGACAAAGTGTTTAGTGCTTTATGTTTGTAAACAATGAACTCTCTTAGAAATCGTTTTAAATAATATATTCTTTGCAATGAACCTCTATAGTCAAAACAATGAAGTTAATTGAGTGCTATTAATCAATTTCTATAGGATGCTGAGACTTGGACTCTGAGAGAAAGTGAGAAAAAGAAGATACACGTTCTAGAAATGTGGTGTTGGAGAAGAGTGCTTGCATATCCTGGACACAGTTTCGAATTCGAAACAACATCTCACTCCTCCAAGAACTGGGGATCAAACAGCATCTTTCTTCCAGCATCCAATGTCTTACACACACTTTCTTTGGATGTACCAGACAAAGAGACGATAAGTGAATAGAGCGACATAAACTCACTACCTACAATATTTAAAACCTTAGCATGTTGTTGCATCCAATGTGTGTGGTTTAGATGAAGCAAGTAAAGTTTGCTGGCTATTAAGCAAAAAGGAATCAAATTTTATATTTAAAAGTATGATTATGGCAAACAAACTCTTTCGTCATCGCTCATAGGTACATTTACATTTTTCATTGGTGCAGCATTGGTTATAAGAATTTATATTAATATATCTATATTCATCATCTTAGTACACAAACTACATTTACATTGAGGCTAAATAGTGATGTGTGTATTTTATAATATGCTCAATATTAACAATTTTGCTTTACAGGAGATTTGGAATATGCCCTATAACTGCAGACTCCAATATTGCAAATAGCACCTGCAATACAGTGGAATAATATATTGGTGTGCTGAAGACATTGTACTGATGACCCTGTTATTTGGTCAAATCATAAATGTGTGTGTATTATCAAAATATTTGCATATATTGTGAAATGCTGATGATATTTGATTTGGTCTTTGATATTTGAAAATAAAAGAGTATTTACTTTGCTGAGTTTGTTTTGTTGTAGTCTTTTCCAAAACTAAAGCTTTCAGTTTAACATTTTACTATGAATAACATTTTTTTTACCATTAAATAAATTATTCAAAAAAGTGTAGTTGTAAAAAATACATTTTGGAATTCAATACATTTTGAATAACTCTGTATGATACCTGAGGAATACATGGCCTATGCCCAGCTGGTCCAGTGCTTACCCCTACAATCTCACAAACTATCTTCTTATTACAGTATCCTATCTCTGAGGGTGAAATAGGGGTTAGAAGTTTATAAAAAAAAGATTTTTCAAAGTTTATTTATTTTAATAATAATAAATACAGTGACGTAGACTTTCAGTTAGACATTTTTTAAACCCTGAAACCACAAAGCTTAAAAATAATAAAATATATACTTCTCATCCAAACAGTCGGCCTGTAAAGTACTTGCAGACACTTTTGATGCTGAAGCCTTACTAGCTACACCTTAAAGGGGCCAGACTCGACACACACACACACACACACACACACACACACACACACACACACACACACACACACACACACACACACACACACACACACACACACACACACACACACACACACACACACACACACACACACACACACACACACACACATGGTCAGTTCATAGTAATCAATTTACTCTGAAATTTAATAAGTATTTCATACTAAAACTTAGATAGAATCTTTGAGAGGTTAACATTAGCAGTGGTGTCCTTGGGTCGGATTAGGGTTTTCTCAATTGGTCTAGGTCTGGCTGGTGGGAGGCTTCGGCCAGTTACCACCCTACCGGCAAAGACGTACCGCCAAGCGATTTAGCATTCCGGTATGATGCCATGTAGAAACCGAAATAGGTGTGGATTGTCTTCCTACTCCTAACAAGTTAGCCCGTTACCATCTTAGATTACATCATCACTTACCATCAGGTGAGATTGTGGTCAAGGGCTAACTTGTAAAGAATAAAAAAAAAACCTGCTCGAATGTGGATTCGTAGTATTATGGTGATAATGTATAATATACCATTATCAGATGTTAATGATAATTAATGTTCCGGAGGTCCTGTGTTTGATCCCTGGCTGGACTGATTGAGACATACGGACAAAAGATTTAGCATTCCGGTGTGATGACATGTAACAACCTAAAGAGTTGTGGATTTTCAGCCTAACTTGTAAAGAATAAAAAATAAAATAACATTCTGCTCTCAGTAGAGGATTTTGCATAATAACAATGGGTTCGCAAAACTAGTTTATCTAGGCATTTAGATATACCATTATATCTAAATGCCTAGATAAACTAGCTTTGCGAACCCATTGTTATTATGACAATTTTGTTTGCTGGTGAAGCAATCCCGGAATAAAACACCCTAAAGAACTGTTCAAATCTTTTTATAATAAGGCTGGTTGTGAAGTCACTTATCACACACTTAGGTAAACCTATATATATTAAAGACTTAGAAATTAACACTGGGATAATAATGCCCCCATAAAAAGAATTCATGCAGACTCTTCTAACAGACAGAGGAAATGCCCACCCTCTTCTTTTGCGCAGCCAGAATGTGCTAAATACTAGCAGCCGGGACATGTAGTAGACAAGTAGCGCGACCACTTATTAATCGGGCATTGTTCTTCAGTTGGCTAACTCTAAGTTAACCACTTGTAGTTACGCTAATCACCCTTGCCCTGCCCTGGGCGTGGACACTGAGATAAGGGTTGTTTTAATGAGAAACTTCTTAAGAAATGGACATCGACAAAAGTAGATAGAGGTAGTTTTCTTTATGTTTACTTTTATATTCTTGAGAAACAATAACACAAACGAAGTAAACTTTGCTCCTAAGATCACTAAAAATTAGTAAAACTTTGCTCATTTTTTTAATTTTCTCTTAATAACCTGAAATATAAAAATATTGTTTTGTTTTGATAAATTAAAATTTGTAATCCACAGGTTACTAATATGCTATGTTTCACCACAGACTAATAGGATATCACGTTATTTTGACACTAGCCTACACAGACAACAGGGAGGTACCCAAATAGCCCAAATAGCCCTTGGTTAAATTCGTTAATTGCGTTTTGTTACTTGAGTTGCATGTACCATTTTCTTACGCTATTTTCTTTAATAGTAGATATTTTTCGTGAAAATTAATGCTTCTTTAATGTTTTAAATAAAAGAATGAAAACTTTGTTAAAATATATGCATTATTTTGGAGTTTGACGTAAATTTGATATTATTATAAATATAGTTTCACTATCGTTTTGCATAAACAATACGCAATCTTCATGAATGATTTCAGTTCATCGTTCACCATCCGGTCTTCATATAATGAACTGAATTAGACAATACCAATGTAAAGTTACGATTGATCGTTGATCGTAGCCGATCGTATGAACTTTACGATCAATGAACTCCGTTAGACAATTAGGCCCCAGGCCCTCTAAGGCACGCTATGCCACTGGTTCTATCCCCGCCCATTAGACTGTAGTGTTACCCACTCCTAAGATAGTCTTTCTGACTAATTGGAGAGAAACAGGCATATTCATCATAAAAATAAAAAAAAACCATTTATTTCAATTGGGCATAGTTTACAAGTACTTATGAAATTAAATGTCATGAGAAACATAATAAAGTTACGAGGGTTTCAAATGCGCTTTGGTCCGAGAAGAGCCCACAACAAACTCAGCCAAGGTTCATATTAAAAATACATGGCAAATATTATTTTTAAGAAAATAAAGGAAAGAAACGAGCAGAAAGTATTTGTCAGTGCTAACATAGACTAATATGAAATACCAATAGTAATTTCAAGTATACAAATGCATTTCATCCCTAAGGTCATCAGTGTGCATATTATATGTCTAGCCAGAGTTATGATCCCTGGCGACTTGTCCACCAAGACGCAAGTATGACGTAAACTTAACTTGGTTTCTAAGATAACGTGTCATATTAAATAACGTACAACTTTTATTATTAGGTATACCTATGTTATCTTAACTTTCATTTTACCATTTTATATACTTTATTTACTTTTATGTTAGTAAGTGCCTACTTCTGGATGCCCGTGACTTCTTTAACTTGTAATTCAGTTTTTCCCGCCGGAACCATGTATTTTTTCGGGATAAAAAAAGCCTAATTTTTGATCCATAACCCACTCTATCAGCCGTTTCAAAGATTAGCCCGGACAAACAAAAAGACAGACAACAATTTTCAAAAAGCTTGTTTGTGGTTCATCATCATCATCAGTCCATACTCGGCTCACTGCTGAGCTCGAGTTTCCTCTGAAAATGAGTGGGGTTAGGCCAATATTCCACCACGCAGGCCCAATACGGATTAGCAGACTTCACACACGCAGAGAATTAAGAAAATTCTCTGGCAGATTTCCTTACGTTATTTTTCCTTCACCGTTTGAGACACGTGATATTTAATTTATTATAATGCATACAACTGAATAGTTGTAGGGGCATGCTCCGGACCGGATTCAAACCCACACCCTCCGGAATCGTAGGCAGAGGTCATTTTCACTGGGCTATCACGGTTTGTGCTTTGGTATCGTGTAAATAACTTCAAGCACTTTATGAAACATAGTTATCTTGAAATGACAAACACTTAAATTATTTTATAAGTAATCGATACGATGTAGTTTTTTATCTGACAATAAAGAATTATTATTATTGTGAATAAGGTTTCTACCTCACAACAGAGTTACACCGAGTTATTTATTTAATAATTTCAAATTCAAGCAATACATTACATTATATATTAGGAATGATGACAGTTTTTTTAATTGTATATAAATTAAGAGTAAGCTAATAGTAAAGCAATTTTGTAAAAGGAACACGGTATCTGCGATCATTACTTTCGAAGCTACAGGGATTTAAAGAGTCAGATTTGCGGTGTTGCCGCAGATCCCTGAATAACGCCACATACAAAATGGCACAAACTAATGACGTCGTAGGCAATGTAGTGATCGTTAGATTTGTATGTGCGTTCAAACAAAATTACTAATATCTTAGTTATTTGTGCGTTTATGTATATAGGTCCTATATTAAAAAATGTCACATTTCATGTAAGAAAGCTGTATGTATGTAAAACTGTATGAATTTTCATCTAATTACGATAAAAGATTTTTAATAGATTTTGAAATTTTATAATCTTATTTATTTTGCAAATATCCAGACAATCTTTGCTTTTTATGTATAAATCAGTTAACAATGACCCTATTTACCCGAATGTATCATAAAAATCAATATATTCAAACCTAGTCATCATCCTCATTATTCTAGTTACTCTTTATAATATAATGCAAGTTGTGTGTGTGGTAGGTTATTGTAAAATTTTATTGATCATAACATATGGGCTGGAGCTGTGGAGTATTAATATAAGAAATTAATTAATTTTTAAGAAACGCCGTGGTTTATAAGTATTTTCGACTTTATTGTAAAAGATTTTTGTTGTGTGATTTTCAAAAGAAACCTTGTGTTGGAGTACTAACCAGTAGGTACTCACAGCCATATTGCAGGCCGTTTTGATAAGTCCTGGGGTCTTTGTTACATTTTATAGTTATCTACTATCTAGTTCGGCGCGTACTGCGCTGGCCTCAGTATTCAAATAGACGCGGAACATGGTACCAATCGCACCGTATCGTTTATCGCACACTACCATACTTGCCGCAGAATTACTTGGCGCGCTTGTCAAATAATTTATGCTGTTACTGTTTTTATTCTCTCATTTATTTATTACTTCTTTTTTTTAATTTTTAACAATATAAGTATAAAATACAAAATATTATTAAAAATTTATAAAAAAAAATCCACCCTCCCTCTGCGGGACATATGAGCGCCCAAGTAACCGGTGGTCAGGGCTCCAGAGTGAGGAACCTCCTCACAATACGCGCCGTCTCAAGAATCACATGCAGTTACTGATTATTAAATAAGACGAATCCATAAACGAAAAATTGTGAATGCAAAAGTCTGTGCAGGGAGCATGTATTTTTTATACAATGGTATCGTTAGTGTTCGTCTGCCATCTTATTTGCTGTTAAGTAAAGATTAGTCCTAAAATGTAAAATGTGTAGTTTTTTCAACCTATATCAAAGACTAGCAGACGCCCCTTAGTTACTGTATGGTTCCCATTCCCGTGGGAATACAGAGATAAAAAGGAATTTTTTGAATAAGCAAGCGCTTAACTGCAAATACGCCTGATGGTAAATGATGATACAGCCTATGGTGAAACGCGCTTGCCTAGAAGATGCCTATTCACTCTTGACTTGTAGATACCCATGTTGAAGGTGGAGGGGAAAACGGAAGTCGGAAGAGCATTCCACATCTTTGCAGTGCGTTTATGGAAACTTTATCCTATGTTGCTTAGTGACCAACTCACATTCGAAATAAGACCGTCCTCATTGTGAACTCTTGTCATTTCAGTACATGACGTGACTTCAGAAGCACGTACCTATCAATACTGTTTACCCAGCAACTATTGGAATTTCTTCAAATAAAAAATCAATATCAGTCTCGTGGGGTACTCTTTACTATTTAAACAACTAGATAGTTTGGTATATGTATAAATAAAGAAATCTCCTTATTGAAATTGGGCTGGTGACTTAATTCGAAGCGTCAAAAGCTCAAAAAAAAGTTGGATTCAAAATCATAAGGATCATGGCTTCCGTTTATTGCTCTATTCATACCCACTCCTAGCACAAGTTATTCGCTTAGTTAGACGGGAAAGGATTAGTCATGTTTAAAAAATAATATTCTTTTTTAATTCTACGACTGCTGTGACAGTCTGCGATGAACACAACAACGCAGGGGTGCCAGAGCAATCACGCCACATGTGCTCTCTCACACGGGAAATGTAAATGCATTTTCATCTAAGAAAGCTCTTAGCGTTTGAGATGCCCCTACCACTCTCATGTAGCAAAACTTGCGACAACAACGCGTCTTCATTTCCTGAGACTATTGAGTTGTAAGACTCTAGTAATGATGTGCGATTACATTCGTGTACACAATACATTTTAATTACCCGAAAAACTATATCCGAATGTTTTTAGCGTTGCAAGTATGTGAGATTAATTGATCGTCAGTGGCCTTAGTTATCGTTAGTTAGACCAATTATTGTATCGGACCTGCTTCGCTAGACGTTACTTTTATGTCAAACTATATGATCAACGATCTAATGCGATTATAGAAACTGTGTTTATAGTATCGATGTTAAATAGTTGTAATCATGTTCGTCGGTTAAAGAGCTCCATAAAAATACCTTTTTGTGTAATTGAATTGTGTAAAAAACGGGCAAAGACTTCTAGTTTAGTATAAGATATATACCAAATCTAAGCTCGTTTTCTTCAGCAAATGACAGACAATTTTGTTCGTGACTATGAGTGCGATACAGGTCCTTCTATAATTGGTCTGAGTCAGTGGCTGACATAATGTAAGTGCATTACAAAATTCACGGATAAATATCTAGATTGCGATAATGACGTCATCTACCATGTCCAACTGTGAATATAAATGTGAACATAAAAGTTATAGGTGACAAAATTGAAAAGGTTTTGAACCACTGGCAAATATTATTACCAGTACCAGCACATGATCAAATAATTCTGTATCTATTTTTAAACAATTCAATGTTCCGGCACGATACAACTTACAAGTTACCTTTGAGAAACTACCTATTGGTATTTATTTAAACTACCTAAGAAACTTTTAGCCTTCATAAAATGTGGTATGTCTGGCTATCGCAGTCCATTTTATAACAGCTTGTAATTAGTAAAAGCTTGGTTAAGAAGCTGTAAGCGCTGTACACACGTGCATAACCCACCGCGCAATTGCTGAGTGGGTGAGTGGGTGCACTTCCGTATCCGGTTATGTTGAGCAATTTTTTGCTGTCAACATTGTGGGCGGATAAATATGAAGGGCTCGACTATACAGAGAGTTTGAATACCTGAATAATTTTGAGCTAATTCGAAATTATGCGGTAAAGTTTCATAGGTTTTATGGGGTAATCTCGATCTAATAAACCAATTTTGATAATTATTTTTCCAATATATATTATATTATAGGCTATATTATGTCTGTATGTATGTCCCACGGGATCTGAAATTATGGGTGAAACCATGGGGCGTGTGCTGTTTATATAAATATATCAGAAGTTAATACAATATCTGATAAATATTTAAATTACCTGTATCTTCTATATAAATTAAAATAAATATTTTTTCGCGTTTTATTTTTCGACTACATTTACTTTTACATAAAATGAAAATTTAAATTATTATTGTAATACATAAAAAAAAACACACAAAACAAAGCTTCTCTATCTATCTATGTTATTGTATCAAAACAACAATTAAATTCATTGTAATTATAATTAAAATGGGAGTAATTGTTGTTTTTATCTTATTTAATATTATAACGCTATGTAGGAACTCGGCCTACGGTCTTAGGACAGATGCTGTATTTTTTGCGCCTATCGGTTAAGCGGCTACTTGACCCGTCCTTTGTACTGCTTTACATTTGCGCTTTTTGCTCGCATAATGGTCTTGAAGACCGGTCCAGAAGTTACTTCGGAAAAAAATGAAAACACATCCTTGTTGATTATATAATAATTTATTTATTTTGCTATTATCCGCGAAAAACCAGGAGTGGTATGCGCGCTGTATTTACAACATGGAGGTCCTTGGTGTTAATACCCGGCTGAGACCTTTGAGGTTTTTCTTAATTGTTTCAGGTTTGGCTAGTGGGAGGCTTCAGCCGTGGCTAACTAGGTGGTAACTAGCCACGGCCGAAGCCTTTTTGCCAGTAGGGTGGTCTCTACTGGTAAAGTACCGTACAGCGATTTAGTACAGCAATTTAGTAAACCGAAAGGGGTGTGGATTTTCATCCTCCTCCTAACAAGTTAGCTCGATTCTATCTTAGAATCGGGCACCATCAGGTGAGATTTGTAGTCAAGGGCTAACTTGCAATGAATAAAAAAGGAAAAGATTTGGCCTAGTCATATTCACAGCGGGTTAATGGCCTTCATAAAATTGTATTTTCACAAAGACATCTAATTTTATTTTGTCGGTAATCTTCCTCTCGTTTCAGAGACTACCGTCGTAATGGGAGTACGTTGGAAGTTCCGAGAATATGATACGGCGTTGTTAACAACCGGAAGTTAGGTCAGAATCGCTCCCGCTTCCTCCCATTGTATGCTAAGCCTCCGAGGCATCTGTTAGACGATCATTATCTCTGTTGTACCTATGAGTGTATCCTTGCACTGCCTTTAGGTGTTCGAGACTGGCTTTTGTCTGTGCCTTCTCTTGTTTAAAAAAAAAGAAAGAGAAGAAGAAGAAACCTTTCACCCTAAGGAATAGTTATCTTACTTTGTATTTGTCTTTTCATTTGCATTTCTTTCATTTATAGTTCAGGGAATAGACGTGGTCTTGTGCCATCTTAACTTCATCATTGTCAACCCATATTCGGTTCACTGCTGAGCTCTCAGAATGAGAAGGGTTAGGCCAATTAGTCCAGCACGGTGGCCCAATACAGATTGGAAGACTTCACATACGCAGATAATTAAAAAAAATCTCAGGTATGCAGGTTTCCTCACGATGTTTTTCTTTTACCGTTTGAGACACGTGATATTAATTTACATAAAATTCACACAACTGACACTGACACACCATCCGGAATCGGAGGCAGAGGTTATATGTCCACAGGGCTATTACGGCTCATAGACAATAACTGATACGAGTAATTATCATTATCATTAACATCTGATAGTGGCTGTTCATTTAACATTGTCACTCTAATCCCGCCATCCTGCGTTAGAGCAGCGTGGTGGGTCGTTCCATAACCCTTCTACATAAAAGTTGGCCCAAAATAGGCTGATAATGATGATAATGATAAATGACCGAGAGCAACGCCTTAACGTGGCTCGCCGAGACAAGGGGTTGTATCAACACCAACTTCCCAACTCCAGGTTGAGAAAAGAGAAAAAGCTTAATTTTTCATAGCCCGACCCAGGACTCGAAAACAGGTCCTCATAATACGAAGCATACCTATAAAAACTCATTGCTTGACAGTAGGTACGTCAGTGCTGGTAGCTAGCCACTGCTGACGTATTTTCTCTACCACCATATCAGAATTAAGCCAATTTAGAGTATATAAAATTCTACATTAACTCAAGCGAAGAATCTAATCCAGGAATTCTTTAAAACGAACCATTTCCACCAGAGAGGTGGTCAATAAATTTACATGGCTAATAAACATTTTTTTAAACAAACACCCGTACTTATAGGTATGGTATACGGTCCTCCCGTGGGAGGGACGCGCGCCGGTGCCGTACACGTTGTTTATTCGTTGATTAAACTCGGCCGCAATGCGTATGCACGGACGGACATATTACCGGCCTCGAGTTCTGATTGTTTAGAGAATTTATTACCCTGCTGCCTTGTACTGTTAATTGAATTCGCCTGTAGACGGGCGGCGCGGGTCGGCGCAGTGGCTGCGACAGCGCTCCATTGTGACTGGAGCGATCGAGCCTCCGCCTAATAGATATTCACGTTACTCATATTTGCGAAGCTTCCATTATCAACCCATATTCGGCTCACTGCTGAGCTCGAGTCTCCTCTCAGAATGAGAGGGGTTAGGCCAATGCGGATTGGCAGACTTCACACACACAGAGAATTTAGAAAATTCGCAAGTATGCAGGTTTCCTCACGATGGTTTCCTTCACCGTTTGAGACACGTGATATTTACTTTCTTAAAATGCACACAACTGAAAAGTTGGGCGTGCATGCCGCGGACCGGATTCGACCCACATCCTCCTGAATCGGAGACAGAGGTCATATCCGCTGGGCTATCACGGCTGTGCCTGCCTCTGCCTAACTGCCTCATTGGTTCTGTGGTTAGCTGGTTCAGCTACGGACAATGAGGGTTTGAATCCCGGGTAAGGCCAACAAAAAAAAAATAGGTTATTGGGATTTTCTTACAAGGAAAATCTTTATACCAGCATGGAGTTGGAAAGTTGGCGGTGTTAGTACACCCCCGTGCCTCGGAGAGCACGTAAAGCTGTCGGTCCTGCGCCTGATCTCTCACCGGTCGTGTAGGTCTGCCGTCCCATCGGATTTCGAGAGTGAGGGAAGAGAGAGTGCACCTGTGCTTGCGCTTACACTTGTGCACTATAATATCTCCTGCGTACATGGTTAATCTCACCATGGGATTAGCCGCTGTGACTGAAAAGTCGGTCGGGAGCATATTATTATTATTATTTGCACCACCAATACAAAGCAGTTTCGGGATTTTTGACCGACTTCAATAAAAGGAGTAGGTTTTTCATTTCGACCATATATATATTTTTTTATGTGTGTTCGCACATAACTTCGTCGTTTGTGAATCAATTCTGATGATTCTTTTTTTGTTAGAAAGGAGATATTCCGAGGCTGGTACCATGAGAAGGAAAAAAGGATCTGAAAATGGGATCCCGGAGAAATCAACGGCAACTTTTAATTCCACCATTTTGGAGAAGTATCTATATGTATTTGACAAATCTACATAAACTTTCACGTCACATTAGAGGAGTTTGATTACAAAACCCAAAACTTCTTGACAGATTTTTATGGTTTTTTTTGTGTATATTTGGCAGGTGCGAGAAAAGGTAGTAAAAGCGTCCCAACAAAGTCTTATTTGGTAGGAAGTTGGATGCAGACTTATAAGCAAAAGCAAAGGCACATTTAGATTGAGTTTTAGCGGGTTATTTATAACACAGAGTGACACTAATGCAATAAAGAGCACCGAAGGTTGTGTCACAATCACGTGACATGCACCTACTTCTTAATACAATTAGTGGAACTGTACTGTACTTATTTACCTGATTTTTTGCTTTACCACCAAGTTATGCCTTGATTTTGCGGTCTCTGTCAGTGGCGTGTCCAAGGTTCTTAAATAGGGTATGCTCTATACATAAAATTTATACAAAATAATAATTCCTTCGCATATACAAGTTCTTAATTCTTCCTCAGGATAGGCAGCGTATTTATGCATCTATAAAGTGCAACCAGCACGGTCTCTATCAATAGTACGAGAGTCGATATAAGAAATTATCATTATTATAAGCCCACATTCGGCTCACTGCTGAGCTCGAGTCTCCTCTCAGAATGAGAGGGAGAATAGTCCACTACGCTGGCCCAATGCGGATTGGCAGACTTAACACACGCAGATAATTAAGAAAATTCTCTGGTATGCAGGTTTACTCACCATGTTTTCCTGCACCGTTTGAAGCACGTAAATTTCTTAAAATGCACTTGAGGTAGAGGTCATATCCACTAGGCTATCACGGCTAATTTGTTTTAACGTTTGTTATTGATTAGATGTTAATTATTAGGTGGCTAATAGACCAGACCTAGTGAATAGGGCAGCTGCTGTCTTGTGGATCAACGCAATCACAGACCCGGCACTCGTCAACTAGACATCTGTCTTGTCTGTCTGCATATTTGTCTAATTAACGACTTTTCCAAACTGTAATGAACGAGAGATTGCGGTATAGTAAATAATTCATCGGATAATCGTATCTCATTCAGTGGGATGTGATGATTTAAACCAGACTGGTAGAGAAGTAAGGGTGAGATTGTTGCGAAAACGTACCTACTTTTGACGTCACGGCACTAGGTGACAAATTGAAAGGTGACAAGGTGACTGATAGACAGACGAATAGGAAATTTAACAATTCATCTTCTTCCTCATTATGTTACCTCTAATTAGTTTTATTTTTTGTTTTTTACTTTAGTTGTTTAAAGTTGGATACAAATAAAGTACCTAATTATTAATTAATTACATTTCCTGTCTAAGTATCAATAATAACTATTAACTTCTCAAATATTAATCTATGTGCGATCGATGTGAATATTCTGAGGTTCTCTGTCTACGGTCCTCGACTTCAGTGACTTGTGTGATAGAGGCAGCTTGAGTGGTCAGCCCCGACATATACTTGTTTGTATAATTTATATATACCGCCGAGCGATTAAGCGATTCGGTACGATGTACCTAGTTTAAAAGGGAAAGGGGTGTGGATTTCATCCTACTCCTAACAATTTAGCCCGCTTCCATCTTAAATTGCATCATCACTTACCAACAGGTGAGATTAGTAGCCAAGGGCTAACTTGTAGAGAATAAAAAAACCTATATATAAAATGAATCGACTGTATCAACTACATGCATATTGAGTTTTCGTTTTTGTAAAATATTGTGTATTAGAGCTGGGCAATTCCTTAGGATCACAGTCCGCATAGATCTATGTCCTGGAGCTTCACTTAGCATGTGTCTATTAAGTCACAGTGTCCGGTAAGACAGCCATTGACGGTCAATTATTCTCACATTTCTGCAGCGCAAACGGCAGCGAAGACGTTTCATAAGTCGAGCTGTCATGCACGCAGTGACCAATACACGATCAGTTATAGTCGTGGGTGCTGCAGAAACGTGAGAATAATTGATCGTCAATGGCGTGCAGTAAGTGTCACTATTAAGTGAATTGATTTTCAACAGGCCCTGTCAAAAATTTGATTTTGACCCATTACCCTGTACGTTGGGTTAGCAGACATTTCTTTTACGTGAGATTAATATCAGGTCAGGTGTACGTTGTATTCCAAACTTGTGAAATGCCTCAAATTGCTCGTTATTACTGTGACAGATAGTCCGAGAGCTCGCGGTAAAAGGATACTTCGTTTTATTAACTTAGTAGCGAGTTCATGAAAAAGGAAGCAAGTTCTTCATATAGTCTCTGTAATATTCGGTTTTAATTTGAACTCAAATATTAGTAGGTACCTACAACATATTTTTTTTTTTTGACTTTTAACGATGGCTAAGTTCCTATTTAAAGAGAGCCTAAGACACACATCAAAATTAAGTAACACCCATCAATCTAGGTAAACTATATCGTTCATAATGTTAATTAGATTAACTGCTTAGTTACGGTCTAACTATTAATGACATGGTTATTCTACAAATCTCAGTTATTAACCGTAGTGTGGGTACACTAACAAAAAACAAAAAAAATATTATTCTTGAACCTTCTCAAAATTTACCACCGGCTCTTAATTTTAACGATGACAGATGTGTTGGCGCCAACCCCGCTTCTCTAACAAGGGAAAATCATTTTTGAACCACTAACATAAGGTTGTGTTTCAAATGGCACATCGTGATATGTCCCTCGAGGCGACAGATCGGATGTGTTGATACTAGAGTATGGAGATGCAATTAGTGACAAACTTTTTTCTTTAGTTACCAACTAGAAGATGAAGAGATAATATTATTATGGTATCGCTAACGTGTGGTTGACGGTATTTATTTCGACGTTATTGTAATTTTATATGCTTTGTAATTATGGACTAAATGTGGGTTCAGATGACGAAAATCTTACTTAAGTTAGTCCTGTGTCTAAATAACCACACGATTGACATACACTTATTCACAACCGCTCGTGTACAGTTACCCGCGTTTAATATGATAATTTGACGGCCTCCGTGGCGCAGTGGTATGCGCGGTAGATTTACAAGGTCCTGGGGTCGATTCCTGGCTGGGTCGATCGAGGTTTTCTTAGTTGGTCCAGGTCTGGCTGGTTGGAGGCCGTGGCTAGTTACAACCCTACCGAAAAAGACGTACCGCCAAGCGATTTAGCGTTCCGGTACGATGTCGTGTAGAAACCGAAAGGAGTGTGGATTTCATCGTACTCCTAACAAGTTAGCCCGCTTCCATCTTAGATTGTATCCGCACTTATCATCAGGTGAGATTGTAGTCAAGAGCTAACTTGTAGAATATAAAAAAAAATCTATATATTTTTTCTCGACAATTTGTCATGTATATTATTTCAGTTGTGCAGACAATTTCATGGATTAACGTATTAAAAACAGCTTTAGCTGTTACTATATGTATAGATAACCTTCGTAACTTTAGCAAACTAACATCATCATCATCATTACAACCCATATTCGGCTCACTGCTGAGCTCGAGTCTCCTCTCAGAATGAGAGGGGTTAGGCCAATAGTCCACCACGCTGGCCCAATGCGGATCGGCAGACTTCACACACGCAGAGAATTAAGAAAATTCTCTGGTGTGCAGGTTTCCTCACGATGTTTACCGTCACCGTTTGAGACACGTGATATTTAATTTATTAAAATGCGCAACTGAAAAGTTGGAGGTGCATGCCCCGGATTGGATTCGAACCTAGACCCTATGAAGGTAGAGGACATATCCACAGGACTATCAAGGCTCTTCAAACTAACATAACTATCATAAATAAGTTTATTTACTTATTATTTCCTATGGAGATTTAAATGAAGGCACATAATTAGCAACTGCAAGGATTTTCATAGAGTAGGTACCTAGATTAAGTAGTGGCGTGCACTTCATACATGCATTAAAGTACTGCATACACTAAGAGATGTTTTCCTAATACTTTTAAATGCAGATTCCCAGTTTGGTTATTTTTTCTTAGTAGTGCATACCCTGATCGACAATCTTGTGCACGCCACTTATATTAAGCAGTAAGACACCCCTTAAGCTGTCCTAACACAACACGCCTTCACAGTGAAGCCTAGCCTTAAATCCTACACCTTACTCAAAATGTTAATCTCCCAGATAAGCTACACGTTTTATTTCCTATAAAAGCTGACCCATCCAATTCATCATCATCATTACCAACCGGTGGACATCCACTGCTGGACAAAGGGCTCTGGTAAAGAATTCCAAACGCTAAGTTCCTGAACTGCATGCATACTGCGACTCCTGGTTCTTCATGTCATCGTACATTCGTCATGTACATAGTCGATTTAAAATTTTTTGACTGGCGGTCGTGGCTAGTTACCACCCTACCGGTACGATGTCATATAGAAACCGAAAGGAGAGTGGATTTCATCCTACTCCTAACAAATTAGCCCGCTTCCATCTTAAATTGCATCATCACTTACCATCAGGTGAGATTGAAGTCTGCATGATGACTTGTAGAGAATAAAAAACAAGTCTGCAATTTGCAGTACGGTGTCGTCATTCTAGCTTCTCAGGATTCAAACATCCATCGATATTTAACATTAACTGATACATTTATACAGACGTGATAACCCAGTGGATAAGACCTCTACCTACGATTCGGAGAGCGTTGGTTCGAATCCGATCCGGTAACAAATTAAATATCACGTGTCTCTACGGCGTCACCGGGGGGTTTGGGCGGGCGCAGAAGCATCGCCTGATGAGAAATAAAGATAGAGGACGGAATGACTCTCTAAGGGCGTCTCCTATGAGACTCGGACCTCGGCTCAGAGTGCCATTCGGGAGGGTGTAACCGTGATCTGAGTGAATCAATCCGGACGCCCCCAGATCGTGAGTTAGAAAACCCACGTCCGGGTGACGTTAGATATCGGGGACCTCGTCTTCGCCGGCGAAGACGCTGTGTTGCTTGTGATTGTGTTGCCCGGGAAGCATTGTCGGTCGTCATGTCATCGTCTGGATCGTAAAGGACGTCTTTGGGACGCCTCTGCTTGAAGTTAGAGTTAAGGTTGGGAGTGTTCTTATACCTACACAATGAATGCAATATAACGCATAACGCACTAGAATGCACGAAAACGCACTAGGCTTTGTGCGTTTGGTGACGTCACGTTCCCTGAGGTCTCCCCGCACGAGCTCACCAGTAGGTAGAGCCATAAACTAGTAGACCTCCCGCGGGTTGTGGTGCGTGCGTCGCTCGACTGAGGGGCGATATTTTATATTATTATTTTTAACCGAAAATACATTACGCTTTTATTTCTAGGCACATTTTTAGGGTTCCACAAACAAATCAATATTATAATACATAGTAATAATAATAAATCTTTACCTATTTATGTTATAATTTATGTAGGTACGTTCCTAAAAATCCACTTGATTGACAATAATTTAGATAGAATGATAATTACTTTTCTTTTCAATTTAAAAAATATTTAACTATATCATTAAGTATCGCCCTTTTATTCGTCTATTTCGTCTTCTGTTGAAAAATCATTATACGAGTATTAAAAAACATCGAAACCGGTAAGATTAAACTTACCTACTTAAAAAATATAGAGCCAAAAAAAAATTTTATATATACAAAAAAAATTTGATTAAAAGCCATAAGAAAAGTTTCTACTGTGCTGACTTTCCTCTACATTACAAAGCTGCTGAGGACATAATTTTATTTATTAACTAGCAGATCTTCACGATTCACCTGCATAGTTCCCATACCTGTGGAAGTACAGAGTTAAAATATAGCTTATGTTACTCGCTAATAATATAGCTTTCTATCGGTGAAACAATTATTCAAATCGTTCCACTAGTTTTGAGTTTATTTGTTACATACTATGACTATAAATGAGTGACTGAAACAACTTTTAATGAACTTTTCGAGTACTTAGTCGCATTGCAAATTTTTAATAACATCTCGATGGTAAAAATACAAAAACCGATACTCTTCCTCAATATAAAACAAAATCGTAACGCGTGTCATCACACATTCACATCGAGCGACGCATTTGACACCTGCCCACTTGATAACGACAAAGATAAGAAAGCATTGCGTGCACGGCGTCTCTCAACTTACACGTAGTAGGGTAAAGTCGCCCAATAACGTCCCCTTTTTGTAAAATACAAATTTTGAAAATAATATAGATAGATAAGTAGATATACTTTATTTGCACACCACAAAGACAAATGAAATAAAAACAAATTAGGAAGAGATCAGCATATAAAAGGCGGCCTTATCGCTAAGTAGCGATTTCTTCCAGGCAACCTTCGGTTTAGGAAAACTTAAGAACATCAGCAGGTGGCGTAAAACAAAAATAACCATAGTATTAGTAATTACACATAGGTACATACAAATAATTTACATCCTAATACATAAACAATATTACACAAATACCTACAATAATGAATAAAATACATATCAAAATATAATAATAATAATAACTAATAAAGAAATAATATATACAGATCGTCTTTACTGCACCAGATAATGAGTCTTGACGGCATTTTTAAAAATGTCCAGTGTCTTTGATTGCCGTATGTTTAAAGGGAGAGCATTCCGTTCAATATGAGTAGTGAAGGAATAAATAAAACATCAGAGTTACGTAGAAACGTTTCTTTATTATTCTGAATAGCCAAAATCTTCTTTACTCTGATACTTTTTCTACATAAAAGTTTTAACAAAAAAGTAGAAATTTCTAGGATTTTTTTGCGCGCCTAATTACGTCCCTATTGAGATACTAATTAACCAGTATGTAAACTAAAATTGTATCTTGAAAAATAATAATTATAATAACTTATTAGAATTTTAGAAATTAATCATACCTACCTAGTTATATTTCAAGCAATTTTCATTCATAAAACACCATTCACAAATATACTTTACTTCTAATTTTTTACACACAATCCTTAAGGATCCATTGGAAACATTTTTGACATCTTATCTATTTCTATCTCTTTGTAACGTGAGAAAAGCGTTTTTCTTACATACTGGATGATTTAATTGTTATAACTATATATTAACTTAAAACTAATATATTCATATTATTAATTCATCATTAACAACCCATTATACTCGGCTCACTGTTGAGCTCGAGTCTTTTTCAGAATGTGTTAGGCTAATAGTCCGCCATGCTGCGCCCTGCGGATTGCATTGTATGCAGGATTCCTCACGATGTTTTTCCTTCACCGTTTGAGACACGTGATTTAAACTGAACATATACTGAAAATACGCCCTAAGAATCGAAGGCAGGGCTAGGTATATCCACTGGGCTCTCACGGCTATATCTTAGAAATAAAAAAACTATTTAATGATAAGTAATTACTAGAAAATTTATAAAATGGACCTCAGCTAATATTGTGATGAGTACATCAGTATTCACAACGCTGGTATTCTGTCAGACAGTAATGAAGGAAGAACAGAAGATAAACAATTAATGGCGTGCACTTCATACATGCATTAAAGTACTGCATACACTAAGAGATGTTTTCCTAATACTTTTAAATGCAGATTCCCAGTTTGGTTATTTTTTCTTAGTAGTGCATACCCTGATCGACAATCTTGTGCACGCCACTTATATTAAGCAGTAAGACACCCCTTAAGCTGTCCTAACACAACACGCCTTCACAGTGAAGCCTAGCCTTAAATCCTACACCTTACTCAAAATGTTAATCTCCCAGATAAGCTACACGTTTTATTTCCTATAAAAGCTGACCCATCCAATTCATCATCATCATTACCAACCGGTGGACATCCACTGCTGGACAAAGGGCTCTGGTAAAGAATTCCAAACGCTAAGTTCCTGAACTGCATGCATACTGCGACTCCTGGTTCTTCATGTCATCGTACATTCGTCATGTACATAGTCGATTTAAAATTTTTTGACTGGCGGTCGTGGCTAGTTACCACCCTACCGGTACGATGTCATATAGAAACCGAAAGGAGAGTGGATTTCATCCTACTCCTAACAAATTAGCCCGCTTCCATCTTAAATTGCATCATCACTTACCATCTTTTAAAAATGTCCAGTGTCTTTGATTGCCGTATGTTTAAAGGGAGAGCATTCCGTTCAATATGAGTAGTGAAGGAATAAATAAAACATCAGAGTTACGTAGAAACGTTTCTTTATTATTCTGAATAGCCAAAATCTTCTTTACTCTGATACTTTTTCTACATAAAAGTTTTAACAAAAAAGTAGAAATTTCTAGGATTTTTTTGCGCGCCTAATTACGTCCCTATTGAGATACTAATTAACCAGTATGTAAACTAAAATTGTATCTTGAAAAATAATAATTATAATAACTTATTAGAATTTTAGAAATTAATCATACCTACCTAGTTATATTTCAAGCAATTTTCATTCATAAAACACCATTCACAAATATACTTTACTTCTAATTTTTTACACACAATCCTTAAGGATCCATTGGAAACATTTTTGACATCTTATCTATTTCTATCTCTTTGTAACGTGAGAAAAGCGTTTTTCTTACATACTGGATGATTTAATTGTTATAACTATATATTAACTTAAAACTAATATATTCATATTATTAATTCATCATTAACAACCCATTATACTCGGCTCACTGTTGAGCTCGAGTCTTTTTCAGAATGTGTTAGGCTAATAGTCCGCCATGCTGCGCCCTGCGGATTGCATTGTATGCAGGATTCCTCACGATGTTTTTCCTTCACCGTTTGAGACACGTGATTTAAACTGAACATATACTGAAAATACGCCCTAAGAATCGAAGGCAGGGCTAGGTATATCCACTGGGCTCTCACGGCTATATCTTAGAAATAAAAAAACTATTTAATGATAAGTAATTACTAGAAAATTTATAAAATGGACCTCAGCTAATATTGTGATGAGTACATCAGTATTCACAACGCTGGTATTCTGTCAGACAGTAATGAAGGAAGAACAGAAGATAAACAATTAATGGCGTGCACTTCATACATGCATTAAAGTACTGCATACACTAAGAGATGTTTTCCTAATACTTTTAAATGCAGATTCCCAGTTTGGTTATTTTTTCTTAGTAGTGCATACCCTGATCGACAATCTTGTGCACGCCACTTATATTAAGCAGTAAGACACCCCTTAAGCTGTCCTAACACAACACGCCTTCACAGTGAAGCCTAGCCTTAAATCCTACACCTTACTCAAAATGTTAATCTCCCAGATAAGCTACACGTTTTATTTCCTATAAAAGCTGACCCATCCAATTCATCATCATCATTACCAACCGGTGGACATCCACTGCTGGACAAAGGGCTCTGGTAAAGAATTCCAAACGCTAAGTTCCTGAACTGCATGCATACTGCGACTCCTGGTTCTTCATGTCATCGTACATTCGTCATGTACATAGTCGATTTAAAATTTTTTGACTGGCGGTCGTGGCTAGTTACCACCCTACCGGTACGATGTCATATAGAAACCGAAAGGAGAGTGGATTTCATCCTACTCCTAACAAATTAGCCCGCTTCCATCTTAAATTGCATCATCACTTACCATCTTTTAAAAATGTCCAGTGTCTTTGATTGCCGTATGTTTAAAGGGAGAGCATTCCGTTCAATATGAGTAGTGAAGGAATAAATAAAACATCAGAGTTACGTAGAAACGTTTCTTTATTATTCTGAATAGCCAAAATCTTCTTTACTCTGATACTTTTTCTACATAAAAGTTTTAACAAAAAAGTAGAAATTTCTAGGATTTTTTTGCGCGCCTAATTACGTCCCTATTGAGATACTAATTAACCAGTATGTAAACTAAAATTGTATCTTGAAAAATAATAATTATAATAACTTATTAGAATTTTAGAAATTAATCATACCTACCTAGTTATATTTCAAGCAATTTTCATTCATAAAACACCATTCACAAATATACTTTACTTCTAATTTTTTACACACAATCCTTAAGGATCCATTGGAAACATTTTTGACATCTTATCTATTTCTATCTCTTTGTAACGTGAGAAAAGCGTTTTTCTTACATACTGGATGATTTAATTGTTATAACTATATATTAACTTAAAACTAATATATTCATATTATTAATTCATCATTAACAACCCATTATACTCGGCTCACTGTTGAGCTCGAGTCTTTTTCAGAATGTGTTAGGCTAATAGTCCGCCATGCTGCGCCCTGCGGATTGCATTGTATGCAGGATTCCTCACGATGTTTTTCCTTCACCGTTTGAGACACGTGATTTAAACTGAACATATACTGAAAATACGCCCTAAGAATCGAAGGCAGGGCTAGGTATATCCACTGGGCTCTCACGGCTATATCTTAGAAATAAAAAAACTATTTAATGATAAGTAATTACTAGAAAATTTATAAAATGGACCTCAGCTAATATTGTGATGAGTACATCAGTATTCACAACGCTGGTATTCTGTCAGACAGTAATGAAGGAAGAACAGAAGATAAACAATTAATCGGACATAAATAATTACATACACTAATATTATAAAGCTGAAGAGTTTGTTTGTTTGAACGCGCTAATCTCAGGAACTACTGGTCCGATTTGAAATTTTTTTTCAGTGTTAGATAGCCCATTTATCGAGAATGGCTGTGTGCTATATATTATCCCCGGATTCTTACGGGAACGGGAACCACGCGGGTGAAACCGTGCGGCGTCAGCTAGTCACTAATAAAATAAAGTTAAGTAGTGTAATCTCAAAGAGAGATGAAAGATGAAATGGCAATGGGCGGGGCACATAGTTCGAAGAGCTGATGGGCATTGGGGTCCCAAAGTGCTGGTGGGACCCCCCACCAGGTGGACTGACGATATCAAACGAGTCGCGAGGAGTCGCTGGATGCAGATGGCTCAGTATCGTGATGTTTGGAAGTCCCTACCAAAGGCCTATGTTCTGCAGTGGATGTCCATCGGCGGATATGATGATGATGATGATTATGATGAGTGTAACCTCAGAAGAAAAAAAATAAGGACAGTATTATTGACTAAGTTATACATAACAACAAAATAATAAAGGCGCGGAACATCGTGTCCAGTTTGACTCGCTCTTGACTGGTTTTTAATTCTAAGTAGATACAAGTTAATGTATGATAATTTATACTTTCGTTAAACGTAATATATCGCTATACCTTCTCATACCTATTCGTATGTGTTATAATTATAATTTATTATTCTGTGCAAAATGCCTACACGTTATAAAGGTGTGTTAACGGTACTATAGTAGGTACTTACGTTGTTATATGTAGGTAGTTTAGAAAAACGTCTTTTCTTCTTAGTAGTTTTGATTAGGCATCTCATTATCATTACAGTGTTTTTCAGATAGCATAGCCTATTTTTAACCGACTTCTAAACAGGACGAGGTTCTTTGTTCGGCTGTAAAGCTGTATGCTATTTTTATTTTTTATTCTTTATAAGTTAGCCCTTGACTACAATCTCACCTGACGATAAGTGACGAAGCAGTCTAAGATGGAAGCGGGCTAACTTGTTAGGAGTAGGATGAAAATCCACACCCCTTGGCGGTAGGTACGTCTTTGTCGGTAGGGTGGTAAATAGCCACGGCCGAAGCCTCCTACCAGCCGGGGATAGAACGCAGGACCTCTGTCTTGTAAAGCCACTGCGCCACGGAGGCCGTCAAAAGAAAAGAAAAGAAGCATAGCAATTCTTTTCTTATCTAAAGGAGAGGAAAGAGTGATACATTTAAAAAAGATGTTTGTTACACACTTGTATTTTTTTTATGCATGTATCTGCAAAGAAATAAATTGATTGATTGATTGATTTTTAATAGATTAGGTACTTATTAGTGTGATGT
Source organism: Bicyclus anynana (assembly GCF_947172395.1). Classification (NCBI taxonomy): domain Eukaryota; kingdom Metazoa; phylum Arthropoda; class Insecta; order Lepidoptera; family Nymphalidae; genus Bicyclus; species Bicyclus anynana. The sequence continues at coordinate 17,862,058 of NC_069110.1, read as the reverse complement.
CATGATACAAAAATTTGATATCACACTTCACATTACATCACATCACACTTCACACTAATATGTAAATGCGAAAGTTAGTGTGTAAATGTGTGTGAAAGTATGTATGTCTGTTCCTCCTTTGCGTTTTGAATCCGTGATAGCCCAGTGGATATGACCTCTGCCTCCGATTCCGTAGGGTGTGGGTTCAAATCCGTTCCGGGCATGCACCTCCAACTTTTCAGTTATGTGCATTTTAATAAATTAAATATCACGTGTCACAAAAGGTGAAGGAAAACACCGTGAGGAAACCTGCATACCAGAGAATTTTCTTAATTCTCTGCGTGTGTAAAGTTTGCCAATCCGCATTGGGCCAGCGTGGTGGACTAAGGTCTAACCCCTCTCATTCTGAGAGGAGACTCGAGCTCAGCAGCGAGCCGAATATGGGTTGATAACGAAACATTTGATCTTTGTGGATTGTTTTTGCGCGTTCACACGCATTTATAATTTGATGTGAAAATTAACCCATATTATAGGAGTTCATATTACTTAAGCGATGGCTAGGAGTTTATATTAGATAGCGGAACCCCACAATTTCACCCGCGTAGTTCGTATTCCCGTGGGAATACGGGGATAAAAAAATAGCTAATGTTGTTCTCTGATAATGTAGCTTTGGCGAATTGGCGAAAGCAAATAGGTCCAGTAGTTTTTGAGTTACATTAAAAAATGAGCCGTGATAGCCCAGTGGATATGACCTCTGCCTCCGACTCCGGAGGGCGTGGGTTCGAATCCGGTCGGGAGCACGCACCTCCAACTTTTCTGTTGTGTGTATTTTAAGAATTTAAATATCACGTGTCTCAAACGGTGAAGGAAAACATAGTGAGGAAACCTGCATAGGTACCAAAGAATTTTCCTAATTCTCTGCGTGTGTGAAGTCTGCCAATACGTTGATAACGACGACATAAAAAAATACATTTCTTTCCTCTATATACTATAAGTGTAGATATCTATATAATCAATAATCTTATTGACTATCTAGATCAGTGGTGTGCACAAGGTTTTTAGTAATTTTCCAATTTTACTCTGAGTGAAAAATGGAAAATTTATTGTCGAACTACGTATTCTGTGGTCCAACTTAAGTTAGTATTGAGTATTTCGGGTAGGCAGTGCATTTTTGCATCTATGAAGTGCACGCCACTGATCTCGATATTATTTTATTATATTTAAAGGGGAATGCTCATCCCCGGCCCAGGCCTACCCTACCCACCCTGCAGTTTGGATTGGCCCAGTGGATATGACCTCTGCCTCCGATTCTGGAGGGTGTGGATTCGAATCCGGTCCGGATTGTGCATTATAAGAAATTCACGATAATTTTCCTTCACTGTTTGACACGCGTGATAGGTAGGTATATATTTTTTGAAACGTACCTACATAACTGAAAAGTTGATTCGAACCTACGCCCTCTGAATCGGGCTAAAAATATCCACTAGGCTATCACGTCTCTTGTACGTCTGTACGTCCCTAACATCCCAAAAATGTGTTACTGCGTAGCCCAACTTATACCTACGTATAGGCCGTTTTACCTAACAATTGTAATACGGGCATACGTTAAGATACAACCTATGAAAACTACTTACCTACTACAGAAAAAAAACATAATTATAAATACAAATACCTACAAAGTAAGCTATTTTTCGAAATCAACCCATCAATATTTAAATAAAGCTTTTCTATACCTAATAAAATACTGCTTCACATAATGCATTATTTATAATGTCGCTCGTCTACTAGGTTATAAAAAAGAGAACTAGCAGAATTGTTTTAGCAAAATGAAATACCTACCTATGAGGTAACCTACCTAACGGAGAGTTCAATAGCCTACATGCATTGGTGTCTCTGTAATCCATTTATCATTCAATAGGCGTTAGCTGAGCGCAGCCCTGAGTCGTCAAGCGCAGGCCGTGGCACCGGCGACGTAAATCTGCCGCGGAGCTACAACTTGTCTCGGCGCGCGGCTTTTTGCCCATAAAGATTTGTTTTCTCGCCGGTCGCCGGACGAACGAGCGAGCGTCTCTCTCCGCATCCCATAAACATGAACTCGACTCGTTCCCCCACTCGTCGAGGCGGCACCCTTTGAAGGGGCGGAGCTCAACCCCAGTGGGGATACGCCGCCCAATCGCGTGACGCGTTTTCAGACAGGCTTTTTAGAAGGATTGAAAAGCTGTATTTCCATTGGGCGAAATTTTCTCGCCCCGCCCGGTGGGAGGGGCGAAAATTGCTCTCTCCTACGTCGGTGGGGCGTCGGTGTACTCTCGCGCGCCAGTCTGTGCTGAGATTTCGGAGTGCGAGGACGTCGTGCGAGCATGCTCACTCGGGAGGACCTCTGACGCGCGATGGGCGGGCGCGCGCCGCCGCCGCGCACTGGACCGACTGTGATACATTAACTTAACTAATTAGTTGTAATAAACCTTAGTATTAAACACGTAGTTCGCCGTCCGTGTCAGACTTTGAGAGACAGTGTGTGCCGTGAAGCCGCCCCTATGATCGTCCCTATGGCAGCGTATGCACAGTTCGGCTACTCCTACCCCTCCGCCTCGCAGGTCAGTACTAAACATAACCTCTTTACTTTGACCATTTTCTTATTGTTCCTCTCTGTAATCCGTTACAAGCTTGCACTATAAACGGTAATGCTATAGGTAAATAAATAATGTTTTAATTATTTCTGACAAGGCAGGTACATAGGTAGTTAAACATTACTGAATCTACTGAAGTATTTAATTTATTATGTATTCTTAATGTCCTGTCAAGCTACATTGGAGCAGCGTGGATTTATGCTCCTGTAGGTGGGAGGCCTGGCATTAAGGGACTGTTAAAAATAGGTTGATAATGATGTTAAACGTAATTGGGGTAGGTATGCTATTTTATTTATCTTTTATATGCATATGCATTATTAATAAGAATGATTTGATTGAATGTTTGCTTTGATTGATTATGCTCTAAAACTACTAGACCGATTTGAAAAATTCTTTCACGGCTGTAAAGCAACAATATCCCCTACAGCTATAGGCTATATTTTATTCCCGGATACCTATGGGAATGGGAACCACACGGGTCAAACCGCGTGGTGTCTGCTATCTTTTCTATGCATAGTTTTCGATCTGACAGTAGGTACGTAATTTCTTATTAGGTTTTGATATTTTATATTTAAATCTTTTAAATTATAGGCATCTTTGTATAGTATACTGTTACTGAAATTTTTGTAGGGAACCTTTAAATGTTTTGACTATTCACACTTACATGCAAGTATCTAAGTATTGTTGATCCATCATCATACAATTTAGGTACCAACCTATATCGTAGCAATAAAAATTGCGAATGGTTTTATGTACTTAGGTATAGACTGAGAGAAGAAAATGATTCTCAATCTATATCAATATTGGTAATTATTTTTTTGGATTGTTAAATAATACCTACCTGATGATGAGTAGGCATGATAACCCTATATATTAAATTCTTTTTATTTTAGGTGTTTTGTATTAATTTTAATTTAAATGAGTAGTTATTTCAGTAACTATTTTACTTATTGGCAGTGCTGCTTAAAATTGCACCCCCTTTGTAGGTAATTCAACTTAATATATTAGGTAAGTACCTAATAAAATTTCTTTCCTTTATTTGATACCTACCCAGCTGATGCAGCAGATTAAAAAAAATTCATTGAATCTAGTGCTGCAGCAAATATCAACTGCTACGTTAATTTTCAATTAAAACCATATGTTCATTAGCAGAATTTAGGTAGGTACCTACCTACTTTTAGGTAGGAATATTGCTTCAGAAATTGTCTTTTTAAATATTTTAATCTCTTATTTATTTATAAAGAAGGTAGCCATACCTACCTACCTATTAAAATAAGGACAAAATCAAGAAAAATAAAGCAGTAGTCGGTAACAAAATAATACAATAGGACTTTATCGCTAAGTATATATCTATGCACAATTTATAGACAATAATCAAAATATACCCTAAGATAAACATAAGGAAAATAGACTGAAGTTGATGTGCAACAATTATTGCAAATATGCATCTAAATGCCACAGTACATAATATAGAAATAGTTTCATACACATATTTATTATACAAATAAAATAATAACTTACAAGACAATAAAGATATTAGTGATATTCTAGTAAATGATAACTATGTACCTACCTGTAGGTATATTATGTGTAACCTAGATCTTTAATAAATATGAAAAAGCTAAGATATGTACCTACCTACATATATAATAAGTACCTATATATATGTAGGTAGATATACCTACATATATAATAATACCTACCTGTTGTAAATTCATTCTATGCCATTAAAATTCAGCAATACTTTTACTCACATTTCAAACCAGAATCGGTTGGTACCAATCTTTAGATGATGGTCTCAGGATATTCTATAGCATTTTCTTATATTAACCATATTGTTTAGGTACAGTAGTTTAAAATGTTCAGGAATTAAAAAAAAAATCCAAACCAGTGTATATTTTCGAAAAGTAGTTATGGTGTTAATTAGAATTATATAGAGCCCTTGTATTTGTGAGATGTATGTACAGAATATTTAACATATTGTGCCCTTTTCGAAATTGAATATTCAGTTAGTACGTAAATACGACAATAGTGTATCGGGTGGATTGAATCTATGACCTTTTAACGTTGAGTCCTGCCCATTAACCATAAAGTTATTGATGTTTTAAGTAGGTTTTGCTAATTAATTGTGCAAACTCTACATTCATAGTAATTTTAGAAGCTAAGTAAAATATTAGCAACGGTAAATATTATGTAGGGCGTAACTTTATACCTGGTAATGTTTTCCGTCGGCGAATAAGCAACACCGTTTTATTAAGAGAAGACATACTATTTTTTTTTATTCTTTACAAGTTAGCCCTTGACTACAATCTCAACTGATGGTAAGTGATGAATCATGATGCAATCTAAGATGGAAGCAGGCTAACTTATTAGGAGGAGGATGCTAATTCACACTCCTTTCGGTTTCTTCACGACATCTTACCGGAACGCTAAATCGCTTATTTGCTTGGCGGTACGTTTTTGCCAGTAGGGTGTTAACTAGCCACGGCCGAAGCCTCCCATCAGCCAAAAAATATATAAATATTTAATATATTTACATATACCTATTAGTACGTTTATTTTCGCATTTATTTGTATACACTTATTTTAACTATGTTTAAGAATTCAGTCCTTCCATTGCGATCCTTACATTATTAATTGGTTTTTAATAGCAAGTAATCAGCGTTCTTGGTTTTTAGAGTGCGGAACCTCTTTACAATATCCGTTGACTCAATGGTTGAGGATTGAAAGGATCCGCCTTCTTTATCTGACCCTCGATCAATGGACCCTCGATCCAATAGTCAAACGAAAGCTTCTTAAGGTGTTGATGGAAGCTATTTAATAAATATGTTATTGTTATTTATAATAAATGCATATAATTGCATAACTTATAATTACGTCTACTTTCGATGACCTATGTTTCAAGTATGTAAGGGGTAAAATACCGAGTTCCTTTTATACTTGTTTTTATTGGTTTTTCATCAATTACTCGCTATGCACCTATCAATTAGTTTTTGCCGACTGTCGATAACTAATCGACTTCGATGTCGACTCATTTAGTTTCTCTGACATTTCTATTATGCCCAAGTACTGTTTCCTTAGTTTTAGTGATAGGTACCTAAACAATTATTACCAAATTCCCGATTTTTAGGTCTATTGGCTGTAATATTTAACGGGACATGCAGATGGGGCATGTTCCGTTAATTTCGAAAAGGGCACATGTATGAAAATTAAAAATGTCCAGGAATTAAAAAAAAACCAAACCAGTGTATATTTTCTAAAAGTAGGCAGTTATGGTGTTTTATTTTGGCGTTAGCCTTACATAGAGCCCTTGTATTTGTGCGATGTATGTACAAAATATCCGACATATAAATGTTGATATGTTTTTATTGATCAATAAAATCAAATCAACTACAAATTAGTTTATTTCGTACAATTATTGTTAATGATTATTTTATTCGTAAGTATATGTGTAGATTAAAATCGAATAAATAGAGATGATGACAGTTTTTTTTTTAAATTGTATAAGTACTTACTAGGTACTATAAGTAAATTAGGTACTTTCGGAGCTAAAATAATTTAAAGGGTCATTGATATTGATGATAAAGCTGCCATGGATCGCTGAAAAACGTGAAAGTATGACGTCATCGCTGAGATAGATCGTAAAAATATCTTTGGTATTTGTGCGGTTGTTTGTAATTACTTCTTATAATGAAAAATGTTACATTTGAGCTAAGATCTTAGAAGTTATCAATAATACTATTATATCAATAACATATTAGGCTTATTATTGATAACTTGGATATGTAATAGGCTTGGGTTTTAAAGCCGTCGGTATTGATTTAATTTCGGTATAGTTTTTGAAGTAGGCCTAAATAAATGAAATTCAGTACTAAACGATCTTTGTATTCCTAATTTCAGTTTAAGTTCTTAACTCAAGTTAAACGTTTGACGAATTAACGCAATTCGTTAAACCGTTGATCCTATTTACCCAATAAATAGACCAACCTACTAAATATTCATTAACATATTTTGGTCGCGTTTTGGTTGGTTTCGAGCGCGTTCATCTGTCTGTATCTATTTTATTAATTGGATGAAATGAGTTTTAGATTTTGTGTTGGTAGCAAAGATTTTATACTATACTAGCGGACCCGCTTAAGCTTCGCTTTGACTTATTGTGCACTTCTTCCCTACCCTACCCTTCTTCTACCCTACTCCTACCCTACCCCTGCATTACCTCTACCGTACTTCAACCCTACTCCTATTCTAGTCATACCCTACTTTTACCCTACCCCTAGGATTTAGGGGTTTGAAAAATAGATGTTGGCCTATTCTCATAGATACCGGATAAGCACAAAAAATTTCATCAAAATCGGTCAAGCCGTTTCGGAGGAGTATGGCAACGAAAACTGTGACACGAGATATATTTTATATATTAGATGTCACTAGTGTGTTGAAACTGAAGTGGATAAAGTGGCTAATTGTTTAATTCAATGTAGTTGAATTGTAAATAAAAAATGGTTAGAAAGCAAATATTTTCGGATGTTGATGATAAAAAGCGTATAAGTGGTCATTATAACCCTCAGACTCATTTCACAAGGACTAGTATCGCAAATTCTTGAACAAAATTATCGATAACTAGTTATCAAAAAAATAAAATAAAAAAAATATAAATTAGCCTCGCCTTCCCATAGCGTTAAGGTATCAATAAGAATTTGTCCACAACAAAAAATGTTTTCTTAATTATGACTTCAATATAAAACTCGGTAAAACATATCTACTTATTATGTAGGTAATAATTAGTAACAACGTTGTTTGAATAGTTTACCACTCGGCGAACTAGAATTGCATGACATAAATACATTGCGTAGAACGAGCAAAAAACATCGTGAATCTTTCATAAAGGCCATGTTCGTAAGTAATTTCATATAAATAATTCAGTTTTATACCTAGCCTGCTTGCTTCGAAAAAAGATAACACCATAATGTTGGTTTGCTTTAAGGTAAGTTCGCCATTGTGCTAGTTTTTGTAGTGTTTACAAGAGTTTCTGTTTTAAGATATTTGCAGAGTTCTTCTTTTTGTGAAAACCGCTTGTAACGGTTAAGTGGCTACGAACTCAACAGATGAAGGTGCACTTCGATACGCTGTCGATCATTTATCCATCTCTGTGTTCATAACTGCATTAAAATTATTTCAGCGTTAAAAAAAATAAGTTTAAAAACTATAACCTGACTACGAATATATTTGGGTGTAGAAAGAGCAAAACAAATAATTTAGATAGAAATCGACAAGTGCATGGGTCCACAAAAATGACAGAGCCGTGGTCGCACCCACTTAAAAACACCCAAACGAATTTTTTGACACCTTATTCATTAAAATCGGTACAGTAGCTTAGATGCTACGGTAGATAATAAAAACATATACAAATAAATACGTAGGTATTTATTTATTTATTTATTTATAACAACTTTATTGCACAAAACAGAAAATAACAATAGAACACATACAATTTTTGGCAAAAGGCGACCTTATCACTAATAGTGATCTCTTCCAGGCAACCTGAACATAAATAATCTAAACATCCTGTCAGATGGGAAATGGCAATACAATAAATTATAAGTAATATTCACTAAATAATAATAACTAATATAATAAATAAATTAGGTAATTACATAAATAAAAGTAGGTAATTACATAGACTGCTAAAATCATTACCCTTCCTTTTGGCTTCGCCGTAGTCGAGTAAAAATATAAAATAGAGGTGATTTTAGATTTTTTATTTTTCACTATTTACCCGCACCTATCTATAGGATGTTCCCATAGGAATGTAGGGATAAAAAGCGGCTTATGCGCTATTGTAGATTTATCTTCGCGCAAAATTTCATCCAGCTCCTTGACTACATTTGTTGCAGTTTCAATAGTGTAGTTACACAATTAAAACTGCAACAAATGTAGGCAAGGAGTTATCTATTAAAGACCGTCTTTACTAGATAACTAAAAAATTAACATCGTAGGTATTAATACCATAAATACCTAAGTAACCTGGTGTGAATTATAGATAACTTTTTGTATAAACATAGCCAATGATAAATAAGGTAAAATTATTTAAACCAGGCGCATACATCACATTACGAAGAGGTACACAAGTCTTGGTTTAAATTTATAAATATGCGCAATTATTAAACGCGCTTCAGGTAAGTAGTACCTACTAGCGACTATCCGTGACTTCGTCCGCCCTTAGATTTCCTTAATCCGGCCATGTCGCAAAATCCGTCCTTAGCGGTTTATTAGGTACAAGTAACTCCTTCAAACCTCGCCAAATATAAAACAAAATTATTTAATAATATTGTACAACTTATGTTCCAAACTCTATTCTAAATATCTCAATGTATCTTAGCCTATAGAGTGAAAACGAAGTAAGCGTATCTACTTCGTTGCAAAGTGACAAGTCGCAAAGTGGCAAGTCGCAAAGTTGGATATAGCAAAGTGGTACGGTGTAAAGCGGCTCGCCGAACAGCTCTCTGCCACCATATCGGGGCTATTGAGCATTAAGTGGACGGAATGGTCAATTGCATTCGTTCAATTAGACGGAAAATTGTTGCTAGATCATGCGTACAAATGCGTAGTGGTGTTTACCAAGTCGTAGTGTGTTAGTTCGCGATTTGAACGCGAGTTTATTGATTGAGCGTTTTTTTTTCAAGTTTTATGTGACTGAGCTATGAAGGCTTTGTTTTTGTACTACAATTCAATCGATCTAATTTTCACATGAGCTCCTTGTAAAGTCATTTCGTAGTTGAGGTACCTGAACCTGTAATCAAGTTAGACATAAATTCAATCATCAAACACTAACGCTTTGAAAACTAAATAAAATAATGAGATTCGTTATCAATGGATCACATGATCATCCTATATCGCATAATACGAGTAGGTATGTTACACTAAGTAGGTATGTGAAAAAAATAACATGAAAACGAATGTTGACAAAAGTCGGACTTAAGTAAAGAAAGAAATTCACTGTTGAGTCACTGTATTACAAGAAGTATATAACGTCTAAATCTTTGATTTTATGGAAGAGAGTCAGAGAATAAGAGATCGTCCATTATTAGGTTGATTAGTACCAACATTAAATATCATGTTTTTATGAAAGAGCTGCGGGTGTAAGTACCTACAATAAATAATTAATTTACACCTAAAATTAATCTACTTTTTAGTGGTTTAGTTTTTTACTACATTGACATAAAGAATCTCGCTTTCATAATGCAATTAGATTTCAGCATTTTACCACTTGCCATTTCTCCTTGTTTGTGTGTTCTGTGGTTGAAACAAAGGTCTTACTGCTTATAAATAACATTCAATCGGACCGGGGTCTGGGGACCGGGGTCTGAGGACCGGGGTGCGTGGACGGGGGCGGAATATGAGGTCGGGGGACTCAATTAAACTGTGCCACCGGGGCCCGCTTTTATTGTGGACTTTCCGTGACCCCGGATTTTCAGATAAATGGATACACTTTACTCGCAACACCGTTGTGGCTCTCTGGGTAATGTTCATGTGTACCTATTATAGTACCTTACGTCTTGAACACTCTGGCACAATTGTGTACGAGTGTTGCATTAAAAACTGTAGGTTCCGGGTTCGATTTTAGCATAGTCTTAAGACCATTTGGAAATATACGATCGGTTCGTTCTTTAGACTATTAAGTTATATTTTTAGTATAGTTACCGTGTTTATTGTGCAATGTGTTGAATGTGCAAGTGAAAGGACATAAGAGGAGAGGAAGGCCAAAGAAGAGATGGTTGGATTGTGTGAAAGAGGACATGTGTGTAAAAGGAGTGGATGATGAGTTGACGAGTAATAGAGACGAATGGAAAAGATTGACATATTTTTATACGATCCCACTTAAATGGGATAAGGGTAAGGAGATGATGATGACCGTGTTTATTTGAAAGAGGTAGAAAGAGCTATATCCTACGCAAATGAAGGTTTTATTGACATAAAGGAATTTAAAATCGCTAGGTGAGGTCTTTGTTAGTATGATGGGATAGCGAGCAGATGCCTATACATGCCAAATGTAGATAATATAAAATTATTAAATTTACCTCAGCTGGGCATCAAATCCACTATAAAAACCACATCATTACCATATGTCCTGAGTGAGTTCACTCATTTAATGTTTCCACCTTCACCGTGAAATTAAGCCGAGGGTGTATCGAATGATTTAAATCTTCGGTTAAATATACATAACGACTCCATCGTGTGTGGCGTTAAATAGCCTCATATATAAATGGCAATAAATTAATGTAAATGTAGTAAACGGTTCTTGAATTGACGAGTTTTAACCGAGCGCCTGTGAGTTGTGATTGTTCATAACATAGCAATACTTTGGTGATGCATAAGTTTGAAGCAACGATGCACATGCGAGTGAGTTTATATTTTATATTCCGTTTATATATATGTATGTGTTTGTGTATAGGTATGTCTTCGAGTGTGTGTGTGTGTGTGTAATTCTATATCTGTGACACACTCTAGGCCTAAACGGCTAGCTTCTATTTAGCATGAGAGGTATCTTTAGATTTGTCTTAGAGTACATGACTCTGTAAAAAAGTAGTAAAAAAAAATCAACAACTTAGATAGCTTATTTAATAAATATTAACATAATAATCATAAAGACCTCTCGAGACTCTCTCTGTTTTCACATATCTCACGGGAACTAATAGATTTTTTGGTACAAAAAGCCAATGATATAATCTGTCTTTATTCCAAATTTTATAAATCTGTCCATCATGCTGCGTGAAAGGGTTAAAATACACAAACATATACAAAAAATTCAAATAATTGGCTCAATTAATTGACTTATATCAATTACTTCAACAATACATAAAACTGTTAATGGTTTATTTTTATTCACAATTTGTATTTATATAATATCGAGTAATTTTTCAAGAAATAATAGGTAAGTTAACGATATTCACACGTTTTATTTATTAACTAGTAGACGCCTCCGCGGTTTCCGTTCCTGTAGGAATACGGGGATAAAATATAGCCTATAGCCTTCGTCGATAAATGGGCTATCTAACACTGAAAAAAAATTTCAAATTGGACCAGTAGTTCCTGAGATTAGAGCGTTTAATCAAACAAACAAACTCTTCAGCTTTATAATATTAGTATTAATCTACAAAATACATATTGAAATTAAGCCTAACCATAATGCAACACAAACCACAATTGGTTTCTGTGCACTATCTTTATGTCACTATCACATGGTCGCGATGGTGACATAAATGTATCTACTCTTAGGTTTACATTTATTTCTAATACATGTAAATTATTTGAAATAACTGTTTCTAAAATAATTTTCGTTTTCCTATTTTCATGTTCTTGAGGCATCATAACAAAGAGAACGTACAGGAATATTTTTTTTTAACATAATAAGGGTTCTGTTTTTATACTAGGTACGTATGTTCGGAACCCTAAAAATGGAACCGACTTCAAAGATGTATTTCATTTATTTTGATTTTAACTCAAACTTACTAACCGATTTCCATGCAAATGAAATGTCCACTCATTATAGTATACCAACTCTTTCAAACAAAAACGAATTTTCAAAATTGTGTTAAAAAAAAAGAAATTATGAGGTAACAAACATAAAAAAAACATACGCGTCTAATTAAGAACCTCCTCCTTTTTTGAAGTCGGTTAAAAAGAAAAGAAAAGTTATGTAACCAAAATAAAACGCGAAGTCGCAGGCGTTCAATAGTATTATATATAGAAGTAAAGTGTATTTGTATTTGTGAAAGGAGTCGCTATTGATTACCGATTGTCATGGCAACCACCAGGCATTTTACCGATCGATGCTGCGTCAAACTACTATTAGATGTGTAATTACTATATCAATGACAATTATATTTTAACTAGCGAACGCGACTTCGTCCGTCTTTAGACCTCTTCGACGACTACTAACTATAAGCTACCTCCCTGCCAAATTTCATATTTACCTTTTGCATTTATAAAATAAGATTAGCCTTGTTAGTTCATTGGTAGTAGGTACGCGGGTTTAAGTCCAGAGTTTGAATCTTCGCATAAAAGTGTATTTTTTTCCAGAAACTCTCAAAAGCTACCCAAAGTTGAGAAGATGGTGTTTTATCCCCGTGCTTCGGAGATTAATATTCTCGGCCATATAAAATAACATGTGATCATTAGTCGAAAATTTGACAAGCTGGTCTATTCACTATTTTGGTCTTTATTATTAACCTATCAAAAAAACATCAATCAATTGAGCAATGTCATGTATCTACTATATGATATCCACCAGCAGGCACCAGATGACATTTGTTACATAGAACGAGTAGGTACCTCAAAGATAGTGAATTAGCTTGCTGGGTTAGGCCATCGCCGTGGTGGCTATAAACTGCATAAGAGGCCATGTAGTAGAAGATCGAAATAGGCTACTGCTTGCTTGCTAAAAAAAGAGTAATATTTTTCCAATCTATATCTATAGTAATATTATAAAGCTGAAGAGTTTGTTTGTTTATCTCAGTCTCATCTCAGTTTATCGCTAATCTCTAACTACTACTGGTCCGATTTGAAAAATTCTTTCAGTGTTAGATAGCCCATTTGTCGAGGAAGGCTATAGGTTATATTTTATCTCCATTTTCCTAAGGGAACAGGATACCGCGCTGCGTCAGCTACTTTATCATAAACTTGCTCCCAAGTTCTGGCTTGTCATTAAATATGGTCAATTCATTAAAAATTAACCCAATTATGTAGACTACGTTGCAGAAAAGCTTGTCCGTATCGAACAAGGTGATTGTGCCACTGCAATATGTCTGCAATGTATCGCCAGAGCTTTAAATGAATTACACAATGCGTATTAACTAGCGACAATTCGCCCGGCGGAGTTATCGCGCAATCCGCATGGCGATAATTGAATGGAATCGCGTTAAATAAGCATTATTGTTGTTGTGGCGACATTAATAGCCGACGCGATGCGACACGACGCGACGGATGACATAATCGTGTGTATATCTTTTCGATTGAGGTTGTCAACACCTGAGATATTGACATTTTCCTATACAATTTTTATTTGTTGCCAAATTACGCGCAATAATTCAGAGCAGCTGATTTGAACTGTATGTGTTTGCGTGAGTTTCTGGATGATTTCGAATTACAATAAGAATTTTTATAAGGCATTACAATTTAATTTCATCTCTTAGTATCGGAAATTTTCCCGACAGACTTATTGTTCGATTCGTATGGTGATAATTGAATGGGATTGTTGTTGTAGTGGCGCGTTAAATAAGCGTTATTGTTGTTGTGGCGAGATTAATATGACTGACGCGATGCGACACGACGTGACGAATAACAATCGTGTGTATACATTTTCGATTGAAGTTGTCAACACCTGAGATAATATAATTTTTCCTATACAAGTGATTTTAATTTGTTGCCAAATTACGCGCAATAATTCAGAGCAGCTGATTTTTATAACTGATTGTATTTGCGTGAGTTTGTGGATTATGTCGAATTACAATTAGAATTTTTATATGGCATTACAAGGCAGGTTCAGGTTTTTTTTTAATTTCATCTCTTAGTAAACTATCGGAAATTTTCCCGACAGACTTATTGTTCGATCCGTATGGTGATAATTGAATGGGATTGTTGTTGTAGTGGCGCGTTAAATAAGCGTTATTGTTGTTGTGGTGAGATTAATGTGACGGCCGCGTGGCGCAGTGGGTAGTGACCCTGCCTTCTGCATCCACGGCCGTGGGTTCGATTCCCACAACTGGAAAATATTTGTGTGATGAGCATGGGTGTTTTCCAGTGTCTGTGTGTATTTATACATTATATAAGTATTTATATGTAGTATATAATTGTATATTAATATTATAATATCAACTATCTTAGCACCCATAACACAAGCTACTCTGTATGCTTACTTTGGGGCTAGATAGTGATGTGTATTGTTTAAGTATATTTATTTTTTTTTTTTTTTTTTTTATTAATATGACTGACGCGATGCGACACGACGCGACGAATGACATAATCGTGTGTATACATTTTCGATTGAAGTTGTCAACGCATGAGATAATTGTTTTTTTTTATAGGCAAATTTACATTTGCCTATAAAAAAAAAAACAATTATCGAATTACGTTCATTATTTTAGAACAGCTGACATTGAATTTTATCTATATACATTTATTATGTGTTTATAAGATTTCAGGATGATTAAGATTTATTTAATATTAATCAATTATAATAATTATTACATTGTAATCGACCCTAATTTGTGACTAGGTAAGATCTATATTTAACACGTTCGCTGCGGTACGAGGTCAATTGACCTCGTACGCCTCGTGTCGTCAAGAGATACGAGGTCGATGGACCTCGAACCGCACCGCATAAAGTTTTAGTATGAGGTCAAAAAGCCTCGTTCCGCACCTGAGGAAAGTAATGTTAATGTTAATAGTTTATAACTAAAATTATTTCCATTTATTCCTGATAATCTGGCAGTTTCACTAATTAGACACTAGAAATAATTCGAGAGATACGAGTAAGTCCTTTATTATGGAACTGAAAACAGCTTCAGGTATAAACATGACCGGTTTTTCGTTATTCATTTACTCTTGATCTTCTTAAAATGATTTTGTCGACGGCACCATAAATCCTTTCCGAGCCGTCTGTTTATTATATAAAGGAGAATAATTGTATCCTCTATGTACTTGTAGTTTCCTCGGAGGATGCATCACGCGTGGGCGCGAGCGTAGGCTTGGCGCCAAGTACCACGCTCTCTGCTAGTTCCATATTTAAATTGCGTTTTAAGCGACCATTTACAGTCTGCAACTCGGGCTTTTTTTTATTATTCCTTTTTATTACTAAGAGCGGATTTTCTTTTTAAGATTGGTGTCCCAGTGAATATGACCTCTGTCTTATTTCGCAGGCGTAGGTTAAAATCCGGTCGAAGACATTCAACCTCCAACTTTGCATATATGTGCATTTTTTAAAATGTCACTTGAGAGTTTTTTAGACAATCCAAGCTTAAAGTTGGCATAGATACACTCTACAGTAACTATTTCCTTAGAAGCAAACACACCTTTAAAAAAAACAATATTTGCCATATCTTTTATATATGACCAATATTCCCATTCCCTTCCGTCTAGTAGGGAAAGACTGTATTAAGAGTGGGTACGACAATAGACCAACAGGGCGGGGATCGAACCACAACCTCTTGATGATGAGTCCGACCGCTCTTACCATTGAGCTATTGAGGCTTTAATTGTTGAGTCTCTCTAGAGAGTAGATTGGTATAGCCTGTTTTATATACTCTCATTGTATGAAAAGGTGTCATGTGCGACACAGGAGAACTTGTCACTGTCATGATAAAATAACAGATAGTATCAATGCTTGTACCATACAAGCAATCGCCATTTCGATTACATTACAGTAATAAGTACCCATGCAATGCAATCGGTATAATGACTAATTTGTCTTAATCATCATTTTTAAATGCCCACTACAGAGCCAGGCATAGTTTCCTGTAGGAGAGGGGATATTAATGGTATATCTTAAGGTCCATCACCCTGACCACTACGATCAATAAGTTCCGATTCCGGAGAGCGTAGGTTTGAATCTGGTCCGGGACAAACACCTGCAACTTTTCAGTTACCTATGTCTTTCAAACGGTGAAGAAAAAACATTGTGAGGAAACCTGCATACTTGAAAATTTTCTAAATTCTCTGCGTGAGTGAAGTCTGTCGATCTGCATTAGGCCAGCGTGGTGGACTAAGACCTAAACCCTCTCATTCTGAGAGAAGACTCGTGCTCAACAATGAGCCGAATATGTGTTGATAATGATGATTTTTTTAAATTAATATTTGCCATATATTTTTTGATATGACCAATATTCCGGTTCCCCATCAATTCCGAAGAGACAGACGGTTAGGTTAGGATCGAACTACCACCTCTCGATGACGATTCCACCACTTTACCACTGAATTATGATGTTAATGTTTATGTCCGAGACCGAAGGCTTCACGTGCTCTCCGAGGCACGGGAGTGTATCACTACCATCATTCGAGGGCTGAGAATTAGTACTCGAAATTTTCAAAAATCAATATTTATACATTAAAGCGTGGCGTTACCCAATCTGTGGTTCCAGCTGAAAATCAGCGCTACGTGTCCTGATTTAAATGGTCACGTAGCATTGTGTTGAGCTGGGGACATTTTCTGCGTTATGTCACACATCGCAGGGTATTGTCCTGGATGTCATGGTGTACTGGAGACATTGTGATGTGTGGCATAATTTCGAAATAAACGCATTTTTCTTTTCTTTTTTTTTAACGTAGGACTGGAATCCAGGATGTCGTGATTCGAAGCCACATGGGCTAATCACTGGACCAAGTTAAAATCATGAAAATCCGAACAAAATACACAGTTACAATTTTCTTAAATTACGTATTTAGACGCGTTCTCAAAATGACTGCGAAGTAAACGAAACCGCTTAGCTTAATAATAATTATAGCCAGTTTCTTTAAATATATACTCGTACGTGGCGTGCTGGGAAGATGATGCCAAATGGAAAAATACTTCTGCAAAGCGGTATAAACAAATTAAATATATAAAAAAAAGGGTTTTTTCTTTTTGTTATTCAATGACAATAGCCCTTGACTGTTAAGAGTATCACATACTGTTACTGTGGTTACTATGAGTGATGATGCAGTCTTTCGCTTTGGTTTTTCTTTTACCCATAACTCGGACACTTTCTATGCAGCATCGTACCGGAACGCTAAATCACGTGGTGGTACGTTTACTGGTAGTGGTGAGCAGCCACACCAGCCTACGAGCAGACCAGCCCCTGTAGCCAATTGGCACGTCGATTGTCTTTCTACGATCGCAAACGCTTCGAAAACTAGAAAAATGTATGGGATTGACATTTGCTGTCGACAGGTCACGTGATCAAGATCTGTCATTCCCATACATTTTTTGTAGTTTTCGATGCGTTTGCGATCGTAGAAAGAGAATCGACATGCCACTTGGCTACAGGGGCAGACCTGAACCAATTCAGGAAATATAAAACTGACTGGAACTTCCTAATAACTTCCTAGTTTGTTAGGATTTTCGATCCTCATGAAGTTTGCAACATCGTTATTAACAAGACATTATCAGCTCACTGTTGAGCACAAGATTCCTCTCAGAACGAGAGGCGTTAAGCTAATAATCAGTTAGTGGCAGGTTTTCTCACCATATTTTTTCTTCACCGTTTGAAGTATTCTTTATCTATTTTAATAATTTTTAAAATGCACTTATCTGAAAATTTTTGGAGGTGCATGGCCCGGACCAGATTCGAAACTACTCCCTTCGAATCAAACGCAAAGGCCATCTATCCTCTGGGCTATCACGTGATTAAACGCAACCCTACCATAATTATTGTCAATAATATTGCCATTATACTATTAATGGGAATGCTCCCTGAAATTACATCGTTTTATTGTGAAATCTGAGCCAAGGCACAATATACATAAATTGTGGCCAAGGCTAATGTAGCTACAAATAAATAAAATCAACCTTGTAAATAATTATATTTTTTATGATTAATTAATTAATTAATTTGTTTATTAAGAAAACAATTAATATAATATCTTATTTATGTTGAGGGTCGTTACGTTATCTAACATTTTTTGTATAATAATATACATACTTATAATTCGGAAATGGATCATACGATTTAAATAAAATTTAGCGCTTAAATAAAATTGTTATTTAAGTTTATAGATTTGAGAATCGTTTCCAATATATAGTACCTAATCTCTCTTTCTTTCAATCAACTATGAAACTTGTAGGTAATGTATTCTAAATCACTTACCATTAAGTGTAAACGCATTAATCTTAGGTATATATTACTGGATCGAATCGAAAAAAAAAACAGTGTAGCATAGCCCAATAACTTGAGAAAGGCTAGGTTATTATATTGTAGATATAGCATCTCCTTTTTCATGATATTATGCTATAGGTTTATAGGTTAATGTTATTAGGCTATACATGTGATCTGTCGAATGGGCCCAGTTTTAAACCTATTTGGCTTTGATCACGATATCCTAGGTTCGATTCCTGGGTCGGGCTGTAAAATAGGTATCCATAACCCCTCTCCTATAAGGAGGGCGGTCTGGCCCTTTAGGCCATTAAAATAGGCTGATAATGAAGATGTTATTGTCTATTTCTATAACCTTGACAATGAGCAAAGTTTTAGTGTTATATAGTGAAAGCTTTAACGCAAAGAAACGAAAAAACACACATTAGAATTTCGATTATAGCACACAGTGCTTGCCCTGGCCACAGAGTTTGTGCACGCCACTGTCAAGTATATACAGCAGATGATACGTGTTTGCGTTTAGGTATGTAGTTTACGTTCACCTCCCGTCGCGAAACCTATACTTTAGAGTTTAAATCTGTGGTTTAAACCGACTCCTGTGCGTCAAGTCATAAGTGTCCGAAAAGACCCCAATCATTTTAATAATCGGTTATCGATTTCGATGGCGTGCCTCTTAAGGGTTAACATCGGCGGATCGCCTGCGGTCATACTTCTCTATACATAAATTATCTAAACTAAACATGTTGTTCGAATCGCTGACCGGGTGTTGTCTGTACGTTGATCATTAGAACTAATCAAATTATATTTCTGTTCTGTATCAATTTGATCATTTTTATTAATTTCTGCGTTGGATAGTTAGGCTGATCTCAAAGGTAACCCTTCTGTCACCAGCCGAAGCAACTAGCCGTGGTGAAATAATGCGGCAAAAAAATTCGCACTGCAACTCTATGGCTCGAGGGTTACACGGGAAAGGAACACAATGTCCTGCAGTGAACGTCCATCGGCTGATGTGATGGTGATGATGATGTTATATTCATGTTGCTCTGTAGTTTTATCTTATCACTGTCAATATGTATAGAGATTGACTTCCCAATCTCATTCGTATTATGAGGTCCTGGGTCCTGTCCCATCATTATTATAAACATCTGATGGTGAAAGTTATAAAGTCTAAATATTATTACCTTAAGCCCGTATCAGCATGGTTGGTTGAAGGATTCTCTTCTCGTATTATAAGTAGGTATATCGTTTTTACTACGGACTATCACTTTATGGGTTTCCAACCGCCTGCTTGACAAAGAGACATTTTTGAAAATTCAAATTCAAAATTCATTTATTTAAGGTAAGCTTAATTTCAAAGCACTTTTGAAACGTCAAGTTTGAGTTTGTAAAGATTCTACCACCGGTTCGGAAGGCAGGTTCTGCCGAGTTTTTGACAGCCTTCGAGGCACAGTGGTATGCGCGGTAGATTTACAATTCGGAGGTTCGGGGTTCTAGATCCAGTTTGAGGTTTTCTCATTTGGTCTAGGTCTGGCTGGGTAACCGAAAGGGGTGTGGATTTTCATCCTCCTCCTAACAAGTTAGCCCGCTTCCATCTTAGATTGCATCATCATTTACCATCAGGTGAGATTGTAGTCAAGGACTAACTTGTAAAGAGTAAAAAAAAAGAGGAAAGCCGGCAAGAAACTCAAAAGTTGAACTCAATCACAGCTAAGCCACTAATTGCTTTTATAGTATTAATTAACCATAAATTAACGGAAACAGTGATCCTAAACTTAGTTAGGACATAGATTCTAATGTATAAAATCACAAATAAACTACAAAGGTAAAGTCTCGGGCAGCAGCTAATAGGTAGGTATTAATATACTTAATTTTATATTTGGTAATATTATTATTAATCTATAGTCTACCGACCGTTACGACATCGATTTCTTATCTCGGCTGATCGCGGTCATCTCTTAAGTCACGTAATTGACATAATTGACGTAAATTCGTATAATAGCAGGACAGCGATCTAATTATTATAATGACCTCTTTAACATATCCCGTTGGGCCAAAATTGGGGCAAGCTTTTGTGATAATGTCTCTAATATAAAGCCGCGTTCTCACAAGTAAGAACCTGTGCCACCGAAAAGGACATTGCTAGCGGTATTGAGTCAACCTGGAGACTAATTCACTATCTTTGACGTATGCTAGTTGACATAATATTCGAAATTGAGGTTCTTTGTCAAAAATGTCATCCGTTGCTTACTGGTGGATATTACACAGTAGGTAAGTGATAGGTCAATTGATTTGATGTTTATTTATCGATGCGTTAGCGTTTGTAGAAAGAGAATCGACGTGCCACGTGGCCTCTGTTCTGTTTATCTGTACTCTGTACAATGTCGTAAAGTCCTTAAAGTATTTAAATAATGAAAAAAAAAAAGCGTTGGAGCCATTTCTGATATTCAGATATATCTACATTTCTATTCAGATATATATTTATTAAACGCAAGCTTTTAGGAAAGTCTTATTATAGTGTTAATGATCATATAAACGATAAAAAAGCTTGGTGTTAAACTGTATTATACGACTGTGTGCTTAGTATGAAATAAGTTTGAAAAATGGTGGTAAAAAAAAATATATACCTTGACTGAGTTTGTTGTGGGCTCTCCTCGGACCAAGGTGCTACGGAACCCTCGTAACGGCGTTAAGGCATGTGTTTTCTCAATCTATTCTGATTTTTTTCCCTGTCCGACAATGAAAATACACCCTAAAGGCCTTATGTGCTGAGACTCCCAGTGGGGACGCGGCCTAATGGACTTATGCGACCGCAGCGAGTTAACTGTGCTTTTAAAATAAACACATTATTATGTCCGCCGGGTTATGACGCTCTCCAGCTAAACGAAGTTTATTGTGTGCAAGAGCTAATGTTATACAATTAAAGTCATCTGATACCTTGTAATGCTCTCGCAGAACCTAATTTCGTTGCGAGTGCCCATTTAGTTTGAGAACACGGTGTATTTACGTTAATAAAACTGCTTGGACACTCGCTTTGGGTAGCTACTATTATTTTGTTTGGATATTATTAATGATTAACATAGTAAATTTTAATAGTAGGCTTAGTAATTTGGGAACAAAGTATTTGCTCCTTTTGATGTTTGTCTGACGTCATTAATAACTACCTATTAGTTGCCTGAGACTTTTCCCTTAAGTTACTAGAGGACGCCCGCGACTTTGCGTGGAATTCAGTTTTCCACAAATCCCGCGGGAGCCATGGATTTTTCCGGGATGAGAAGGAGCCTATGTTTTAATCCAGAGTAAAATCTATTTTCATTCCAAATTTCTGCGTGAAGGAAGAACACAGCACACACACAAACTTTCGCGTTTATAATAATTATTTCTGTGATTTGTGATTTTATAGAATGGCACAGGAGTTTAGTTTTTTTTTTTAATAAGGCATAATATAGAAATATTTCGCGATTCTGGGTGATAGAGTAGATATAATGGATAAGTAAAGTTGAAAACTTGAAATTAAAGTTACGAGGGTTCAAAGCATGCTTTGGTCCGAAAATAGCCCCAGAGGACTTAGTTCTTTATAGAGAGATTAAGGCATAGGGCAGGATTTAGTAATGCTTTTCTGTATAGCAAATTTAAAAAAATATACGATATAAAATACTTCAGGCCATATACTAGGAATACTAGTTCGTAGTACACCTAATGACAGTAATAACAGGTGAGGTAGGTGCATGAATATTTGAGGGAGTTTGAGCAGTTCGGCACAGGGGCGATGACGTGGCGACCGCCGTCCGAATCTCATCAAATATTGACGGCGTGAAAGCCTCCCCAATACCCGTAGTTAGATACCTACATCCGTTGCCCAGCGGACAGATTTACTAGGTGCATATTAGATGAGGCCACGCCCAGTTTCAATTAACTGAGCCTGGGTGGAAATATTCGCCAATTTGATTAGATTTGTTAGTGGTCACCTACCGCTTACGACAATGTTCCTTGGCAATAGTAAATGGCGGTAAACAAGAAATGGTATTAGTTATATTTTCATTTTAACTGACAAGTAAATAATATTCAAATTCTCAACTTTTCAGACTTAAGTGCTTTCAAAAACCATTATAAATTATGAACTTATCAGCATGTATAAAAATTTAAATATCAAACATATTTTAATCTAGAATAAACTATTTTTAAATCTTAAGTAAAATAAATAATTTAAACTTGTGCTGCCTTTAGCAAAAAAAGAACATAGATGTAGTTTACTTAAATATGGACCGACATATATATTTTTACAACTGAAAAGTTGGAGGTGCATGCCCGTGAAGGAAAAACATCGCGAGGAAACCGGCATACCAGAGAATTTTCTGAATTCTCTGCGTGTGTGAAGTCTGCTAATTTGCATTGGGCCAGCGTGGCGGACTATTGGCCCCTCTAATTCTGAGAGGACACTCGAGCTCAGCAGTGAGCCGATTATGGGTTGATAACGAGGAACGACGAATTTAATTGTAGGTAGGTACTTCTTGTGTGAAGATGAATAAACATAAAAGTATCGCTTAAAATCGCAGTTTTATATTTTTGACAGGAATTCGAATCAATTTTCAAATCTAGGTGAGATAAAATCTGAGATAGTCTTATCGAGGTGTTCCGGTTTTGATAGCCCTCTAGCGGCATCGCATTTCGAATTGGATTCCAGTTTAATTTCCTGTAATACTGCACTGATTAATTTATCCTGCACGCAATTAATGTTTTATCTCTCAATAAATTGAGATTTATTATGCCTCATTCTCAACCCATATTCAGCTCACTGCTGAGCTCGAGTCTCCTCTCGGAATGAGAGGGGTTAGGCCAATAGTCTAACACTGGCCTAATGCGGATTGGCAGACTTCACACACGCAGAGAATTAATTATAATCAATTTCATAGAAGAACTCAGTACTTTGTGAACTCACTCTGAATAACTAAATTGATACATTAGTAATTAAAATCTGACAGCTTTTTTATTCAGATGTTTTATGTGAATTTTATTACCTCCTGTAGGTCTCTCATTAGCCGTTTTTGCACTTAACATGAAACCAGTTAGGTACTTCCTTTAATAATTAATTTGAAAGGCGCAAACTAACAAGCGGATGCCTCGCAGTTTCACTCCTGTAGTTTCCATCCCTAGGAAATACAGGGATAAAAGTATATAAGTATAGCATCTGTAACACCTTATAAAATGTGCTATCTGTAAGTGAAATTCCTGTTAAAAAAGTCCAGCCCACTGACGACAGAATCTCGACGTCCGCAATGCTTGCCTCTTCGTACTGCTACGAGTATACTCGTTGATAAGCATGTGGATGAGCATGTAAATGCACAGACATACCATCTACCTACAGTCTGGCAAGGTCGTTGATAACACTTCCATGATATGAGGGCGACAGAGGGAAAGACTGCGCGGGTGTGAAATCGTGCGTGCAGGGAAGTGACGCCCCCCCGTCTTGCGCGGAACATCGGGAGTGGTACGAACGAAGTTGCCAAGATATAGCTTAACCTATGTTCCGTATTCTAGTATAAGTATACATATTTTTTTATACCTACTCGTGGGGTATTTTATAACTATTGTGTCAACTATACTTCAAAAACTATACAGCCTAATTTGAACGTGTAATATCATTTAGTCCGATTCATACTATTCAGTTCAATCTCAAAAAGCGCTAACCATCAAAGCGGATCGCAAACTTGTCAGAGATAAAAGAAACACACGTACAAGCGGTATTATGCCAACGTATCAGATACTTAATGTTATCCGTCGGGTTTTTATGAAACTCTTCAAACAACACCGCAATTAAAGGCGCCCGTAGATCGTGCGTTAATTAGCTGAAAACACGAAAAATCGTTTACAATAGATGCTATCAAATGTAGATGCTATCGAACAAATCTAATGTTTTGCCGACTAACACTGACGAATACTACAGTTTTAGATCATATTTCTTTAAATCTTATCAATATGTTCGTATTATTATTATCAATATATGTGGATATACCTATATTATTTCTCTTGCAATCAATTCTCATTTACTTATTCGTAAGTACTAAAAATTATAAATATTAATAGTCATGTACAGATAACATTTTGTATCGTTTTCTTTGTTGGTTTCGTTATCATTAGTTTAACTTCCAGATTTGATCAGCTTAGAGAATAATGTTTTGTATATTGTCACAGTATCTCTAATATCGTGTTTTATAGTGAGAGAAAGACGAATTTTAAACTTATACCTACTATAGAGTTTCCAAAAAATATTCAGAATAATACTGCAGGTCTAATTTGATAGGTATTAGCCTTGGTCCTAGCTAGTGAGTCAAAGGCTAACTTGTAAAAAATTAAAAGGTATATAAAGTAATAAAAGCGAACCGGCAATTGTAATGTAAGCAAATAGAAAAAATAATACCTAAACATTAATATTTATCTTTTACGCGGAAGAATCTAACACAACGTGTAAAACATCAGTTTTTATATCTTACAACAATCGTGTTAATAATGAATATATATATAATTATTAATTTATATACATAATTCATTGAATTCTAGAAATACTTAACAACACCTACTCGCGTGTAAAACAATTAACACATAAAATAATATTATTATTTGTGTTTATCAACAGAGAAGAATATAACAAGAGGAGAAATGGAAAATTCTTTGGTATGCAGGTTCCCTCGCGATGTTTTTCCTTCACCGTTTGAGACACGTGATATATAATTTCTTAAAATGCACATTACTGAAAAGTTGGAAGTCCATGCCCAGGACCGGATTCAAACCCACACCAGAGGTCATAAATCCAATCCACTAGGCCACTTGTAAATGCGATGTTTTGTTTGAGGACCTATCATTAGAGCAACCGTTGAGTTGCTCGTATTGCTGTGACTGTGTTGAGGTCGTTTGTGGTTTATAATGAAGTAACACCTATGTCGTAGTAACTTGTCTGTGGTTAGGAAACAAAACTATATCTAAATACTATAATTTATTAAATATATTAAATTTATAGCAAGTACTATATCCATGCTTTAATTGTATTATATGAAATAATAATAAATCATATTTTTTGAAAAACGATTCATATACAAAGTATCCTATTCAATTCCTCTTATACTCATTCAATTCGTCTCTCCTATAGTCGGCTATTAATATAGGTTGATAATGAAAATCCTAGAAGATATTAAAAATATACTCTCAGTAAAGAAGAACAATACATGAAATAAAACTTGTCAAAAACAAAGAATAATGTAAATTATCATACTTGACGAAATATTAATAACACGATGTAGATGTACCTTCTATACCTGTAAACCCCAACTTATATTTCAAACAAGTACATGTATTTCGGATTAAAAACCACTCGTATTGTCGACCCCTATATTTGAGAAGCAAACTCCACGATTCTGTCGCATGCAAACACGATTTTCATTTTTAAAAGTCCCACTGTACAAAAAAATATTCAACACTTCATAACAAATCCCATCTGATCCAGTTCCGAATGCAACACGATTTTATAAAAGAGTTAACTTGGAAAGCGGGAACACAAATAGAAAATAAAAGTTCACGCTCATATAACCCACACGTTTCAACCCTGCGAGCGCGTCCGGGCCTGTTTCACCCCATCATATCTAATATACGCCCACATAAGCATTAATCTGGGCCCTCTCTTTACCGAGCACTTTTCATTTGACAGATTGGTCTAAATTACTCCGACTTTTTTATTTAATTTAAGGGGTAATAGAGACGGTGCTCTGGGAGGCTGAGTGTTTGCATTGTCGTGAGGTCGCCCGTGAGTAGTTTTTATTGGAACTTCTGTTGACAGAGGCAGTGGAGCGGCCCCGCTTGTTCTACGGATTGTATGAAATAACATCGTCGTTATTTGATTTGGTCCCTCCCGTATCATTGCTTTGCTCACTTTCAATCATTTTATCGTAATTCGATTCCTATACTTCAGATTTATATCTTTACTCAATGTTATAAGTAGTCATACAAATTGTTTTGTTTCTATAAATGAATGTTATGCGAATTGGCATGAGGGATTTTTAGTTGTATTCCGTGTAACTAATAGGTACCTAACTATTATATCTAAATCGAAATTTCTGTTTAGGTTTTTGTTTTTTTTTCAATTTGAAATAATTTCAACTAGTTATTTTGTCTGATAATTGAGAAAAAAGAGCCGTGATAGCCCAGTGGATGCACCTCCAACTTTTCAGTTGTGTGCATTTTAAGAAATTAAATATCACGTGTCTCAATCGGTGAAGGAAAACATCGTGAGGAAACCTGCATACCAGAGAATTATCTTAATTCTCTGCGTGTGTGAAGTCTGCCAATCCGCATTGGGCCCACCACGCTGGTGGACTATTGGCCTAACCCCTCTCAGTCTGATAGGAGACTCGAGCTCAGCAGTGAGCCGAATATGGGTTGATGACGTAACAAATAAATCTTTCATATTTTCGTCGTAATCTTAAGTTATTTATAAGATTTAAAAAACGTTAGACTTAATAACCTCTTTCTTATTCTGTTCCTAAACTGACAGTTCCTTTTGATAAGGAGTAGCTTGGTTCAGTTACAACAAGTATAAATGTTAACGTAGGTAACTTTGTTAGACTATATGTTATCGTTTTCTTCTTGTAATATATAATACTAGCTCTTGTCTCAATAAAATAGGGGTGAAATAGTGGATCTGAGATTCCTTATTTCATCCCCACTCACAG
The DNA here is from genome assembly GCF_947172395.1 of Bicyclus anynana. Lineage (NCBI taxonomy): Eukaryota > Metazoa > Arthropoda > Insecta > Lepidoptera > Nymphalidae > Bicyclus > Bicyclus anynana. The sequence goes on along the minus strand of NC_069110.1, from coordinate 17,834,890 downwards.
ATATGAAAAGTTTGGTGAGGAAAATAAACGACAGTTTATTAAACCCCTGAGAAGCGATAGTGACATAGAGTTCAGTTTCGATGTTACAGTTTTTCAATAACATTCCCATACATTTCGTACGATTACTTTGTAATTTAGACCATACTCGACCTTATGAACGGGGGATAAGGTCTAGTTTCGCGTGAACCTAATATCGCGCCACCATCATAGCTTATCTGGGCAATTGACAACGGCATCACTGATACCTAAAATACATATTCGTAAATATATATAATATAGCAGGTACCTGTATAGACATGGCGGCGCGGCACTGATATTACTAATTACAGATATACACGCCACAGACGGCTTAAACCACATTACAATAATTGTACATTTGCGTTCCTACTATTATATTCTTGTACCTACTAGCAATTGCTGGTGGCTCCACTTGTTTCAAGCGTGTTTACCTACTAGTGATTGTGTGGTAAAGTGCTACCCACTCGATTTTATTAGTAAGTTTATTTTCATCATCATCATCATCATATCAGCCGATGGACGTCCACTGCAGGACATAGGCCTTTTGTAGGGACTTCCAAACATCACGATACTGAGCCACCTGCATCCAGCGAATCCCTGCGACTCGCTTGATGTCGTCAGTCCACCTGGTGGGGGGTCGGCCAACACTGCGCTTACTAGTGCGGGGTCGCCATTCCAGCACTTTGGGACCCCAACGTCCATCGGCTCTTCGCACTATGTGCCCCGCCCATTGCCACTTCAGCTTCGCAACTCGTTGAGCTATGTCGGTGACTTTGGTTCTTCTGCGGATCTCCTCATTTCTGATTCGATCACGCAGAGATACTCCTAACATAGCTCGTTCCATCGCCCGCTGTGTGACTCTGAGCCTTCTCATGAGGCCCATAGTTAGCGACCAAGTCTCGGAACCCATAGGTCATCACTGGCAACACAAGTTTATTTTAATTTTATATAATTTAATTATGTTATTGAAAACTCATAGCATAGACTCAACACCGATAGGTCATGGGTACGATCCCCGGACTTTTGTGGTACATGCCCTTTCGTAAGGCAGTAGGTAATCACGATTAGTTAGAGGGGAAAGAGAATATTGGTAATTTTTAAAAGATACTGCAATTTTTTTCTAAATAAAATATTACTGATTTTCATCAGGTTCTGCTGGTTTAAAGTAAAGGTAAAAACTCTTATCTGAACTCGGGTAACGCTCAACTAAGAATGGTCTGGTTTACCTTTAGTAGAAGTCGATTTTGCATTCGGAAAACGGTCAAGTAAACGTAGAAGTTGTATCGACGTCGAATGGGCGGGTAACGCACGTGCTTTCTTCTATATGTATACATACGGGTACATGATAGCGTAATATTTGTAATCTGTGTCGCTGATAGTGTTGATTAAATATGGCGGACGATCGCGGCTGCCTTTGTACTAGTTACCAGTTAAAGCATCGTTCACACATACATTGGAATACAAATGTAGGTATTTTTTACTTTTAAATATGTATTACATTTTCTACTTCTAAATGTTAAATAAGTATGTCATGAGCCTGTATTTACAACTATATCTTTTAGACCGAAATAGAGCAATATTGCTTTTTGGCAGAAATAAGCAGCATGGGTGTGCAGCAGTGGAGTGGAGGTATCAATGTTGGTTAAATAATATAGTATTTGATGACTTGAGCTCAGTTGTTTGTTAGGCAGCGTGTACACCGTCACGCTCACGCGTCACGTTTGTTGTAAGCTCTTCTCGGACCAAGGCGCATTTAGGACCCTCCTAATTAAAATAAATGAATTTTGAATTTGCTCTATTACTAAAACTACTAATACGAAACTCAGAGGTGTTATATCATCTCCATTAGGTATAACTCCGGGTTGCTACTGAAAATTTCGTAGACAACAGTCAACAGCAGGTTTTAATGATAATGACGTGGACAGACGGCTTAAAGTGATCTCCGAGACTCCAGACCTCGAGTGACTCCAAGGCATAAAAGCTAATAGTATAACCAACGACGAAGGCAGACAACTATAACTCAAATAATTCAAATATAAAACAATCAAAATTAACTGCTTTACCAACTGGAGTACCCACGTAATTGGTTTTTCTAAAATGGACAATGATTTCAAAACAAAACACGGTCCGGCCCACAAAAAGGGCCGATATTTTAAAATGGACATTCGACTCGGGCGGTTCTTCCGCTGCTGTTCTTTGTTTAAGAACAGGTTGGAGTCCTCAATGGCATTAGAGGCTCGAGTGGAGCGTGTGTGCACACTAACTTATGCTATTATATCTAAGACAACCCCACTATATTTGATCAAATCTTTTGACGACCACTTCATTCCTTTTCATGTTCCCGCCCAAAGTTTAAGTATTATCTTGAACAAATATATTTGTTTGCCATATTGAATAAGAGTGGAGTGGAGCGTCAAAAGGTACTGAAGGATTTTTTGTTTGCCTCTTTACTTGTCTCGGTGGTTTTCACTTTCTTCACACTGTTTTTTTTAAAGATGCACGCGGAGATACGGACCATGTTATTTTTTATTTTTTTATTCCTTACAAGTTAGTTATGATGCAATCTAAGATAGAAGCGGGTTAACTTGTTAGGAGGAGAATGAAAATTCACACCCCTTTGGACTTCTACACGACATCGTGCCGAAACGCTAAATCGCTTAGCGATACGTCTTTGTCGGTAGGGTGGTAACTAGCCACGGCCGAAAGCCCCATCAGCCAGACCTGGACCAATTAAGAAAACCTCAATCGGCCCAGCCGGGGATCGAACCTAGAACTTCCGTCTTGTAAATCCACCGCGCATACCACCACGGAGGTCGTCAAAAATGTCGATGAGAATATGTTAAGGAACGTCCACATCTGGTGCATAATATTAAATTAATGGCGTAATTCGCCATTAATTTATATATATTATAGAGATGTGAGATTTGAAAATCATTTGTTTGTTACGAACAGGCTTCTTTTCAGAAATTACTGGAGCCATTTTAAATAATCCTTTCAACAATAAAAAGATTTGTTAGCAAGCAACAAAGGCTATATTTTACCCCCAATTCTGTAATTCGCGGGGCATCTGCTATAGTTAGTTGTAAATAAGAATTCACTAATAAGTAATATTTGCAAAGGGCTTACCGTATAAGGTTCTCACACAAGCCTACATAGCCTTTAGAGCCTCAACAGCTCAATGGTAAATGGTCGGACTCATCACCGAGGGGTACTGGTTCGATCCCGGCCCCGTTAGACTATTGTCATACCCACTCTGATAGTCTTTCCCGACTAGTTGAAGGGGAATGGGAATATTGGTCATATTTAAAAGATATGGCAAAAAATATTTAAAAAAAAGACTCGTAAAATATACCAACCATTGATAACCAAGACCATTCAATTTACAGATCCGTAAACCGTTAGGGTGTTAAAACTTAAAAGAATACTTTTAAGTAACTTCACGGTTCAAAGTTCTTCTTAATGTAAATAAGATCGAAAAGAAATTCCGATTAAGATCAAAGAACCTCCAGCGAGAGCTTTACATTAGATTAAACTGCGATTAGATCTGAATCGGCCGAGAAATGCATTCATTTACATAAAAGAAATAACACGATCAACTTTCAAAATTTATTAAATTAAATATTCTAATGAATGGTTCTTTGTTACTTCCTCATGTGCTCGCCTTCTACTGTTAAGTAAGAAAGAAAGAAAGAAAGAAAAATGCGTTTATTTCGAAATTATGCCAGCCGACAAGAAACTGAACAAATGCTTTTTTTAAAATAATTTTTGTTATAATTTACACTTATAATATTAGATGCTCTTGAAAACTCACTTAATTCTGAAAACTTAAATAAATGTAGACATGAACCATTGATAGGTTGCTCACGTGACATATTGATAATAAATGTTATCCTCATAGTAATAAGAATAAAGATATGGAGAATAGTACAGGAAATCTAGGAAATATGACTACAAGAATTACATGACTCGAGATTTTTTAACAAGCTTAACTTAAGTACATCGACCGCTTTGGAGTGGTTCAGGTACTCAAAAAGTTTTTGGATTGCGTTTTTTCCTAATCTATGAGTTTAACATTAAAGTTTATTTGACAAAAAATGTAGAGGGCATTCTCATCTACAATTAATGGTTAAAATTCTTGTACATATCTTATACGATTTTTTCTAGATTTCCTGTACTAGAAGAACAATATCTAAATACAAAACCATGCTAAATAGTTTACTTAGTGTAAAAGACTTTACACATCTAGATGGTGAATTAAATAAAAATAAAATTGCATTTAGGTTCGACTAGTATTTAGACTTCGATCAAAATCGATTCGAAATCGACTTCGAGGAAATGATCGGTTCGTTTTATCATAAAAATACGAATGATCGATTCCTAAACTATCTTAATTCGTATAATTTTTGGGAGCATGCGAATCTCGCATTAAAATCTCTCTAGGTATCATTTTAGACCCGTATTAACAATTAGGACTTGACAGCTTTCCGTGGCTCGATTATTGCGTTTCTGACTAGAAGGTTAGATTATAATGTGGGTACCCAGCTAGTTTCGTGAGTTATTTGCTACTTAACTATCTATATTATATTAACAGGAACAATTCCGTACGTAGAAGATATTTTTAATACTTAAATAGTGATATATGATATAGAGCCTTGATAGTGCAGGGGATATGACCTCTGTCACACACACGCATCGAAATAATAAAATTCTCTGGTATGCAGATTTCCTCACGATGTATTTCCTTCACCGTTTGAGACAGCTGATATCTAGGTAATTTCTTAAAATGCACACAACTGAAAAGTTGCATGGAGGTGCATTCGGACCCACACCCTCCGGAATCGTAGGCAGAGGTCATATACACTGGACTATCACGGCTCATCAGATAGTTTTTATAACCCTCTATTTACGTTAGGGGCTAAATCGTCAACGACAATAAAATTAAGGGTCTACACGATGGATCAACTAAAGATGTTTTAATATTCATTAAACTCACTGTCAGCCAATCTCAGATTAACTCAGCTCACCCTCATAACAAAAACGAGCTGTCAAAGTAATCACTACTTTGATCAAGCGAGGTCAAATTAAACTTTTAACAACCTGCGGTTAACAAGGTGTTTGTCCATGACGGGAGTTTTTTATAACCTTTTTTTAATTCAAAAGCGGGCCTAATAGATATCGAATGAAAGTATCTAACACACACTAAATTCAAATTCAAAAAAAATATTTTTTTATAAATCGATCCGAGATAGTGATATTCTCAAGATGTTTTTAATCTATAGGTACCTACTAATATTATAAAGAGGTAAAGTTTGTGGTGTTGTAGGGGGTAATCTCTGGATGTTATGAACCGATTTTTTTTTTAAATTTGATTTTTTACCATTAGAAGGCCACGATATTTGTGATTTTCATAGGCTATATTTTATTCCCTTATTCTCACGGGAAGGGCAACACCACGGAGCTTTATATATAAACTTGTGCATTGCGGCTACTGACATAAAGTTCTGGATTTGAATCTTGGATCATCAGGCTGAGTTGTGGTCGGTGGTGCATAGGGTTGCCAACCGTACTATACACAGTATTGTAGTATATTTTGGGTTCACTATCTATATATACTGTTGAATTTTAATATAAAAATACTATATTTTTCAAAAACTATACAAACAAACATCATTTATTTTAAAATTTTATGAACATTCATCATTGAATCCGAACTTGTGTTTGAAATAACATTCCGAACTTAAGAATTAAGAACAAAATGTTTATGATCCTTTTTTTATTTTATCATATAGTAGGTAACCCAACCATCAGGGCAAGGTTATTAAAGTCGAAGTCGGTTAAAAATGGAAAATTTTAAGGAAGACAGTGTTTTTTTACAACACACACCACACCGCTGCCTGGCATAGACCCTAAAATATGCTTATAATTTAAGAGTAATAAGTATAATATATTCTGGGAAAATTACCTACGAAGAAATTTAAAAGATAAGTGCAAAACAATACCATGAGGCAGGTAGGTTTTTGATAACAAATATAACGACAAACCTAAAAAAACCTTGCATCACACGGTACCCTGAAAATGTAGTAAAATCTTGCTGTTTATGTCTATAACGTAACAAAAAGTGTGCATTCGATTAATAAGATTACTCGCACCCACACATTGCGTGGAACTTCACTTGGTAGAGTCCACAGCACACCAAAATATAGCCACACAATAAAGATCTCTACTACAATTGTCATAAAGTAAGATTTTCTACTGTACTATATCGCTAGTTACTGTACATGCAACCTTCCACGTCATAGTAATACAAGGTGCAGAATAATAAAATAGTTCAAAGTAATATAAGCTTTATAACGTAGAAGTTACATGCGTAAGTCGCGTTCACTATTTTTAACAGACACAATACGCCTAAAGTTGTAGACTAAAATATCTAAACAGGTGTTGCATGACCCGCGAAACCCGGCAAGTCGTTATATTGACGTTGCTTTTATCTGCTTTAATACCTACTTACCATGAATTTATTATCCACGTTCCATTATACAGTTTTGTATACAACGTTTGCACCCATATCAGGTTTTGTATTACGTAGGTCATAATCATCATCATCATCATATCGGCCGATGGACGTCCACTGCAGGACATAGGCCTTTTGTAGAGACTTCCAAACATTACGACCCTGAGCCGCCTATATCTAGCGAATCCCTGCGACTTGATGTTGAAACCAAGGTGGGGGGTCGACCAACACTGAGGAGACACTGAGAATTTTCTTAATTCTCTAAGTGAGCCAAATATGGGTTGATAATGAAGCTTGGCCGTTTGAGGCTCTGGCTCTGGATTCTCGATACCTGCTACCTTCCAATGCCATAGTGCAAACTCCATAAATGGCTACAGTATGGTAGAAACATGGGCTAACAAACTTTCAACCTTCATAAAATGAGGCATGTCTGGCTACTGCTGGTTCTCGTTCCATGTTACGTTAAGGGCCTCCTTCATACGAGATGGGGTATGGAGCTACCTCTACTACTAGATAGACCCACCGCGTTATTCCATATCGGGTTGGCGGTCTTATTAAATACAAATCATAATTTCACAAACAAACACCAAACCACATATAAACAAAATATGATTCACCTCTTCTTTGACTACGTAGTAAGAAGGTACGTAAATAAAAATACAATAAGAATAATACACAAACATTGTAACGATAGTAAAATAAAAATGGCCGCCCAATTAAACTTTGATCTTTGAAAGGAACTGGCGGTGATAAATTTGTCAAATAAATTCAATGCGAAGCCGCATGCCTCCCAAACGTCTTCTATAAACTTTTATTATTATTGCCGCAGTTTAACGGGCATACAGTTTGGTAACCGTTGCCGGCGACTATGTTTATATATATAAAAGCGAAATTTGTGCATCACGAAATACCGAAAAGCAGTTGACCTACAAAGAATAGGTTGGTAGGTAGGTAGTTTTTAGGTAGACGTCCGCAGAAAAGACCTTGGCGTCTGCTAATTGTCTATAATCCGCACGCGCTCTTTCATGATTCTGATTTATACAATCAGAATCATGAAAGAGCTCGGTATGTGACGTAGGCTCTAAAGTGGGACCGCAACAATGTCTATGTAAAAGTAAAATAAATAATAAAAGACGCTAGTTCAGGTTGACAATAGTTATAAGCTAAACCAGGCGTAGATCGATTAGAGCTCGACCCCTAACTTAATGATGATTGACGCTTATGACAAATCTAAATATTTATCATTACAGGGTATTTATTATCTTTGTGATTCTACTATTTAGGGGCGTATTAGGAATATTGTAGTCAGTAGTGCATAACATACTCGTAATTTATTGATTAATCAAATATCATTTTTGTTCCCAATTATCACTTTTTTACCGAAGGTCTAGGTCTCGTAGAAACCTCTGACGATTTCTACACGGCATTGTACCTACCAGAAACATTTAGACAATAAAAAATCTTAAACAGACCCGATCTGGGCATTGAACCCAATCCTTCTCCGTTGAGAACCACAACACTATCAACTGTACCATAGAGCACGTCGTATCAAGTCACGAGTACTATTTTCAGAACTGTGTGCTTACTAAGTTGCGTTATTATAGATTTATGATTTCTTGATACAGCCAATGAAGCCGATGAAATGAATACCGGTGTTTACGGCCGATTATTTACTTTTATAAAGTGTTTAATGCTTTCTCAAAGCGAGCTGTAAATATTGTTTGCCTCCAGGGTTGCCACGCGTATGACACAGGAGCATAGTCTCTGTTTAAAAGTCCTTGTTTAGTTTAAAAAATTACATACTTTAATAAATGCGAAGCTGAGTAGTAATACTTCGAAATGATATTATAAAAAGACGAGTTTTGAGAAAAACTCAAAGTTAAAAAAAATATTAGAAAATATTCATCAATCAATAGTTATCATAAATTTACAGCAATAATGATAGTAAAAACATCAAAATCAAATGTATTTTTTATATTTTCATACATACAGCACAAATGTTAGTACTTCAAATGGAACTCGAAAAAGCCCACGGACCACTAATTTAAATAAATACTTAAAGATATAAATAATAAAAAAAAACAAATGATATAATGGTGCATTTTATACTCATCTCTAAATCGCCTTACTTACCCCGTTAAAAAGTGACAGCCCTGTACGAACTGAATGGGAAGTATTTTACTTGTTTTTTTTTTAATTTCTTCCTAGTGGCCATCAAAAGAAGACCGTTGACAAATATTATGATAATATGGCTGGAATGATGACGTTTATGTTTATTATATTATCGTTATGTCTGCCTCTTCTTTGATATGTTGTGTTTAAAAGTGTAACAGAGCATTGGTTTCGAAAATCAATTACTTTTTTACTATAGTTGCTCTTTCTTGCACAATGCTGTGCATATTTTTTTTTCTTTTGAGGTATGGAACCAATGATGTTAGAATAAAAAAGAGGTAGATATGTTATACGCGGAACAAGTGTCACATTAAAACTATGCTGATTAGCAAACCTGAGCACTGTCATCGCGCCGTTGACAACACCGCTGAAATAATTTTTGCGTGCCAGTTCTAAACATTGAATGCGATTTACGTAACCTATCTACCTCTTTTTTCCTCTACCGTCATTGTACGGAACTCTAAAAATGTTGAAATACCAAATTCTGGTGAAAAAAGTAACGAGTACGTGTTTGTTTGAGCCGTGATAGACTAGTGGATAAGACCTGCCCCCGATTCCGGAGGGTATGGGTCGAATCCAGTCCGGGGCATGCACCTCCAACTTTTTAGTTGTGTGCATTTTAAGAAATTAAATATCACGGATCTCAAACGGTGAAGGAAAACATCGTGAGTAAACCTGCCAGAGAATTTTCGTAATTTTCTGCGTGTGTAAAGTCTGCCAATCCGCATTGGGCCCGCGTGGTGGACTATTGGCCCAACCCCTCACATTCTGAAAGGATACTTGAGCTCAGAAGTGAGCCGCATATGGGTTGAAGTGTGTGACGTGTTTGTCTGATCAGCTTTGTTGTTGTCGGCAGTTGCTGGTGGGCAGCAGCGGCGGCGGGAACGGGGGAGCGGCGACGTCGCCCGACGGCGGGTCCAGCTCCGGCCCGCCGCTGTCGCCCGGCGGGTCGGGGGTCGCTGGCGGCGCACTGTCACCGGGGGCCGGCTCGCACGCCAGCACCCCCGCCGCGCCGTGCTGCGACACCCCGCGCCCCATCATCACCGACCCCGTGTCCGGCCAGACGGTGTGCTCGTGCCAGTACGACGCCCGGCTAGCGCTCTCATCGTACCCGCGCTTGTCCAGCGCCGCGGTCGGCGTCTACGGAGCGCCGTACCCGTCCACGGATCAGAACCCTTACCCCAGCATCGGGGTTGACAGTTCGGCGTTCTACTCGCCTCTGGTAAGCCTAATTGTTAATCCTCTTATTTCATCATCATCATCATCATCATCATCCATCATCATCATCATGGTTTTCCAAATACAGTTAAGCCGCCAGCATCCAGCGGCTCCCTGCATCCCATTCGTTGGTCGACCTAGTGGGGGGTTGACCAATACTGCGCTTTCCGGTGCGGGTTCACCATTCGAGCCAGCACCTAATTGATATTAAATAAATGATATTATTAATAAACTATGAACCTAAATGATATTATGTATACCTACCTACCTAATCATCATTAATAATGGCCCTTATCAAGCTCGCACATTTCGGTCATCAACGAGGCGATGATGCCAAAAGTGCAAACAGAGGTTGAAAATTGGTACGAATAGGTCGTTTGTGTGCCATGCTCGCAACGGTAAGTGTAGTGGCACACCTGCGGAACGTTCGGCGCCGAAACAGCGACGAAATTATTGGTTAATGACACACCCAACAGTGAAATATGACAATGCCATACGTTCTCGAAGGACATCATGATCCTGGGCTCGACTCCCAGCTCGGGTCAGTTTAAAATTGGCTGACTTCTAGTCTGATGGTAGGCATAAGCCGTGACTACTTACCACCCTATCAGCAAAGACGCACCGCCAAGCGATTTAGCTTTACAATAATGCCGCGTAACCACCGTCAGATGTATGGGTAGAATTAACTTGTATACAAGTAGGTAAGTCCGTTTCCATCTTAGACTTCATTGGCACTTAACTTCATTGAAATCGCAGTCAGTTCTTACTTGTGGTAGAATAAAAAAGGTATTGAACCGAACGTTCGTCGCCGAACGTTCCGCAGATGTGGCGCAACACTAAGGTCTGTCGCTCTCGCCGCTTGGACTCGTTCGAGCGCGGTCCGCCGGACCGGTCCGGGCGCGCTGGGACAGAAAACCGCCGACACCTCGCGGACCGCGCCGCCGCCCTGTCACGTAACATTAATATTTAAACTCGAAAATAAATTCGAAAAGCGTCCGCTATTATTATACCGATTACGTTAGCTGTGACCGGATTCGGGTGGTTGCGTTTTTCGGAACGACTCGACAATTTTTTCGCGAGCGGCGCTTGTAAGACGTTCTTTCCAGAATGAGACAGAGGCAGAGCTCAAACCGCGAGGGACTACGGCGTCGTCGAGACCGACTTTATTTTTATTGGATGAAAAGGAATCTGGAATTGGCATCCCATTGTTGAAAAGCGTGTGTGATCCCGTCACCCGCGACACGGGCTCGTGCGAAATCCGCTAAGCCCTGAAAAGCCGATCGAACGAAAAGATGATCCATTCTTTGTCAAGCGTTAAGAGGAAGACGGCTTAATCTCCGAGAAACAGCCGGAAGTTTCCGAGTTCGCGTTCGTAGTTTAGCGGTCCGCTGTAGATCGCATCGCCGATAAGGGAATGTTAAAATTACGAGTTTGTTCAACTCGGTAATTATAATATCATGTGATAACCGCGGCCGGTGATCGTGGAAGCATCCCAAATCACCGACGAGCGGGCGGCGAGATCTCTATCTGTCATTGTGTTTAACGAGCTCCGAGCGGGTAGGCAGCGTACGCTCTGTGACCCTGTTCATTTAATAACAGGTGTTCGAATGTATGTATAACGTCGTGGTGTGCGGCAGAGGTACCTAGCGCACGACAAGCCCGGCCGGTTCCGTGCAAGCGACAATTTAGCGAACAATGACGATGCTTCGCCACAAATATACCGAGGTTGGCTTCGTAAGTCTTCACCGGACTCCATTCTGAAGTGCACTCAAACTCGTTGTTGCTAGGGTGCGTTTTCGGTTGACAGGGTTGTAGAGCCATTGTTGGCAAAAATATTCAACTGCCATTTTAGTACACGAGCATTCCCGGTGGCGCCGTCTGTCGGCGTGAGTCGGCAACAATACTCAACGCCATCTTCTGTCTATTGTCCGCTTTTGATAATCAATAAAACGCTGTCGCTTTTTTGCGATTCAACGCGTTAAGAATTAGGTGTGAAATTAGTGCGCAGTGTTTACTGTGGTACATAAAATAAATACGACTCTTTATTGCATGGTTACTATTTATAGTACGTCTGAAACTAAGCTCTCGTGGAATCTTTACAAATAGTCAACTGACGTTCCAAAAGTGCTTGTAAACTGAGCCTAAAAACCTAGGCTGACTGATACATCTTTTTGTTTATATGTTAAGTTCACAATTTTAATACGTACTTAAAATAAAGTATAACTTAATTTATTAATCATCCTAATCCCTCCCCGCCTTTTTCCAGTATCTACAATCACGAAATTTAGCAGGGAGTTAGGAAGGGAGAAATCTAAAAATCATGAATTTAGAATCGTGCCTGAGAACTCCGCCCGCCTTTTTCGGAAGCCGTTTATAAATGTAACAGCAATGGGTACGGCATTATAAAGAAATTAAACTGAATTAAGAATCAGGCCCAAGAGCTTTGCGCCCGATTCTTAATTCAAAAAATAAATCTTAAGAAACTGGCTTCACGGGTTACCTACCAGCTATAACTTGGTGTAGTTTTTGCTCGGTTGGCCACGATGCAACCAATAAGAGACAATCAACTCCATTGGTAATTTTTTCAAGCAACGTTTGATTTGGCCAATTGCCAGCTCCTTTCTGAATTCATTCTGCACAACTTTTTTACTGTAATACCGTTAAAATACCATAGATATCTATGGTACATCAGGCGTAGACACTAGTCATGGCTCCAAATCAGAATTTATTTAATTTGTTAATTTTTGTAACACCACCATGTCCATCTCACCATCGCATTTCATTCGCATGCTTTTACTATTCGTCCGTCTTACCGCCCATTATTCTTATCCATACCACATGGCTGGTTTTGTATATATTCACCTTAACTCTAAGGGACATTCATGGGTCACATAGTACCTATTTCTGAGACTTGAATCCATTTCTTCCATTCGTTTTACTTTTCACGTCTCGGTCTTTATTGCCGTCGTTTTAAAAAGTAACCCGAGGTACCGAAAAAAGCAGACTGGTAGGTCAGTTTGTCGAAAGTTGTTATATAGATTACCTACTTTGGTATCGTAGGTATGTAATATCAAGTTGTAGATGTAAAGATAAATATGAAACGTATAAATACAAACTAATATCGCGTTTGCAAAGCGTTCACATTTTTTGCAAGGTGTGCAATTTAAAGTTTAACATTGCATTACTAAGGTAAATAATGTTAATTAATTATTTATTTATTGCTTGCAAAAGAAGCTACTCCAACTACTTTTATGGTATGATAAACTACTGCAACTTCATCTACATGTAAAGTTTTTATAAAGGCCTCTTTAGTAAGTGGCGTGTTTTTTTTATGATGAGAAGTTCTGAGGTCGATTGAACTAATACCATGATCTGAGCTCTGGTTAATAAGTATATATTAATTTGACAAGCCTAGCTCGGTAGGAGTAGCTTGGTCAACGGCAATTATTCGTTCTGGTGCGGTTTATCAACCAATTCATAATGAATGCAATAAACTGTTATACAGTTTATGTATAACTTGAGTTATCAAGTTAGCCGTTTCCATCCTAAATTGTATTGTTACACAGCAAATGCGAGCGAACTTGATTGAATACACACTACCCTGGACAAGTAATGTTTATACCAATATTCGACTATCAAAAGAAAAAAAGTCAATCTCAAAATGTCAATCAATTATTACTATCAGGCCTACAAATAGAAACGTTGTACCTACTAAAAAGGCTGGCACCGAAAAATAACTTTGTTATTTTATTGTGTAAACACTGGTTGAGAAAAAGAGATGATAGAGAAAATAAGGCTGACAATAAAAAATGTTGCCGTGCTTTAGGCTTAAAGACCGGTACTACCTCATCGCATATCATGTCCACGAGGACTCTTCCTAATACATAAATAAAAGACATAGAAAAATGTCCTGGGCACAGATCTTGTAATTTATCTTATAAATTTTAGTGATAAAAATGTATTCATAGACGACGTCAGTATTCTTATGAAGCATCCATACAGCATACGTATGTATTTCAGGCGTCAAAACTGTCTCTCAATACAAGGCATGTCAACTGTGACACATATTGACGTGACAAACGATTTACGGTCCCACTCCGCGGCACTAACTTGTCGTCGCATTAAACACCTTTGTCCCATTTAAAAAACCCATTGAAAAGTCCCAACGAATGTACTTCATTATCGTTCAAATTAAACAGTCGGATAAGAAAGAATCGGACTGAACAAAACGCCCCCGACATCTTGACTTTAGTGTAAAGAGGATAAGTTTGGAAAAGAAATTCAATCAGAGGGGCGTGCGAGTGAGACAGCGCTACCATTACCGTTGGATCCAGCGGTAGGAGAGAGACGGTTGGAATAAATAAAAGTAAAGCGAGTAAGGCGAATCGAGAGCGGCTATTAAGGTGTTAATGAGTCCTTATTAAGCCGTCTTTGGTGTGCGGGTGGTCGGCTCTCGGTTCGTTAATCCGTTTACCTTGACCCGATAAAAAAAGAAGAAAAGGAAAACACTAACTTGCAGCGTAAAGAAGAAACACGAATAGTGTTAGTTAGTTAGTCGTAATTAAAAATAATAATATTGAATGTAAAAATCTACATTCTACACCCATCATAATAAATACTAGCAAAAGAAACGAAAACAGAAGCATAGCATTAAGGAAGTATAAACCAGCAGGCTTATCCACTATATTTGACGTATGATAGTTCACATATTATACGGAATCGAGATTCTATGTCAAAATGTCATCCGGTGCTTACTGGTGGATATTACACAGTAAGTAAATAATTTTTTGTCAATTGATTTAATGCCTGGAAACATCAAAGTTGCTTTCATGTAGCTCTACAGTTTCTAAGCTATCAATCCTGGCACTGAGAATCTTTAAAACTTTGAATGAACCTAAATGTACTGTGTTGTTTTATGTTTCAATAGAACCCTTCAAATTAGTGCTTGCTCTCTTCCCGGCGTATCATCAGTCCCGTAGGACTATGCAAGTGAGGGAATGCAATGATTTGGTGCAGGATAATGTTTTGTTTTGTATTGAGCAAATTACGAAATAGGTGTACAAAGACAAATTTAAACATGATTTTGTCTAAGTAATTTCTCTAGATGTACAAAATTGATTTGTATGGCTGAATGTGTTGTGGCTTTTCTCGGATCAAAGCGCATTATGAACCCTTGTAACTTTAATTTTAAATTTTTGACTTTGTATCTTCATTCATAAAATAACTGGATTTTTAAGAAACTAAGATATGTTGCTCCGACTAACTTGCTCAACAAAATATATATTGCTTTGGCACAACCCATCTTAACTTATTGTATTCCTTTATGGGGAGGAGCTGCTAAAACAAGATTTGTTGAAGTTGAAAGAGCTCAGCGGTACTTATTAAAAACCATATATTTTAAATCCTATCAACACCCTACGGACTTATTATATTCAGAAAGTAAAATGTTAACAGTAAGACAATTATTCATCTTAAACGCCACTTTGAAACTGCACAAATCCCTTCATTTTAATCCAGATCATTTAAATAAAAGACGTTACGGCAACGTTACAACCACAATAATTAACAAAACTTGTTTTGCAGCTATGCAATATAAAAAACGATCAAGTATGTTATATAATAGACTTAATAAACTTTTGGGTATTTACCCCTTAAACTACTTTGACTGCAAAGGGAAGCTCTCTCCATGGTTACAAGGCCTTACCTATGATGAAACCGAAGATCTGTTGAACGTTATTAAATAAATTCCGAGTTAGTTAAGACAAAACAATAAACAGGAATATTAGATTGGATACACATTCCATTTCAGTTTCAATTACTCACACACACACACACACACACACACACACACACACACACACACACACATTCACACACTCACACGCACATACACGCACACACGCACTTGTACGCATGCTCATGCACACAATTTTATTTATATTTCTCACTTATTTTGCATGTTACAATTGTAAGAAAATTATGTATTATTTGATTTATGTTAAAATTATTGTTTTTGTTTTATAATTATAATAATATTATAGTTAAGGAAGAGCGGGGCTTTCTGATACAGGTCTAGTACTTAATAGAAGGTCCCAGCCCAATCAGCTATGTAAACTTGATAAAACAATAAATTTTCATTTCATTTCATTTCATTTCAACTTGACGTTTCAAAATTGCTTGTAAACTAAGCCTAATTAAAATAATCGGTTGTCTGTAAACTGTTACTATTGTAAACTGTTGGGATAGTTGAACGGTTTACTGGCGATAGTTGAACGTGACAACGTCAGAAAATACTGATGGAATGGTTGCATTTTTCAAAAGAAAGAGCGAGATATACTTTATTTCTTGTAAAAAAAAGTTGGCAACCCTAGAGCGAGGGAACGACGCATGACGTCACCTTTTTTATAATTTGCAAAAATGAATTTATTTTGACTTTTATTATTATATATTTTCAATTAATTTATAAAAGCAAAAGCAGTGTGTGAACATGGATACATTGACAACCCTAAAGCACCAAGAGTATCGAGAGGAAACATCTATTGGATTTTCGTTCCAATTAATTAGCTTCACGACCTTGGCTTGAGGGGCCACGGGCTTACTTTATTCCCTTACTAATTAGTCCGAGACGGGGAGATATTTCCAAAAATAAATATAGTCTCGTAGTAATGTTTACCATACTTTGTAACGGGGTACCACGTGATGTTACTGCTTCAGTGGCTGAAAGATTTGTGACGTTCATATATTTCAGGCTCTTGCTTTTCCTGTGATTTCATTCATTGCATGACTGACACTGCGTATATCCTACTAACATTATATACGCGAAAGTTTGTATGGATGTTTGGATTTGGTTGAAATTTGGAATGGAAATAGATTTTACTCTGGATTAACACTTTTTATCTTAAAAAAAATACATAGTTTCCCGAGATTTACGAAACCTGATGATTTTGATGACATGAATGTTTGTTACTATTTCACGCCTCGACTACTGAACTGAAATTTAGTATTGAGATATATTATAGCCTGGATTAACACATAGGCTACTTTTCATCCTGGAAAAATCCACGGTTACCGAGGAATTTGTGAAAAACTAAATTCCACGCGGACGAAGTCGCGGGCGTCCGCGGGCGCGGCTAGTTAGTATTATTTAAAGTACGGTACAACATACGTACGACTTACGCCGTGGTACGATGTCAAATAATCCTTACCCTACATAATCAATGATGTTAAAAAAGAGTTAGATAGGTTGTACACGGTCCGCAAATAGCACATTAAAACTATGCTAATTAGCAAACCTGAGCTCAGTCACCACACTGTCATCGCGCCGTTGATAACGCCGCTGAAATAATTTTTGTTTGCCAGTTGGAAGCATTGAATGTGGTGTAATCTATCTACCTCTTTTTTCTTATAATATCATTGTACATAATATTGATATTATGTTTGTATGTGTGCAGGCTCCATTATATTAGCCAAACGATTACTTTTCATATAATAAGCAAAATCTTGAAAAAAAAGGTCATTGGACTGCTCTGTCAATCATTGTCTTTCATTAATGAACACATAACAGTTGTAGGTAAGCGGTATTGTAATAATATAATTAATTTATCAAATAGACATAAATAATTGCAACGTATCTACATAGATACGTTTAGCGAATCGTTCAAGTACAATGCAGAAGCGAATTCAAAAACACCTGCCCTTTGTTTAGGATTCCGTACGATCCCTTTTTGAAGCGTGCATGCATAATTTAATTTTCATATTACATGCTTCAATAATTTTTTATGCAAGCCATCAATATTATGGTTTTTATTGCATTACCTTTTATGGGTAAAACGGGTTTATCGGTGATGGGTTCCGTGCTGATTCTATTGAGTTAAATGTCAACTTTACTTAATCTTACGAGATGCTTTAGGCTCGTTGGTATGTTTGATAATTCTTCAGCTCAAGGTCCCTGTTTTGACACGTTGGGCCTTGAAGCAAAATAAATCACATCATTTTGACGGCCTCCGTGGCGCAGTGGTATGCGCGGTGGATTTACAAAACGGAGGTCCTGGGTTCGATCCCCGGCTGGGCAGATTGAGATTTTCTTAATTGGTCCAGGTCTGGCTGGTGGGAGGCTTCGGCCGTGGCTAGTTACCACCCTACCGGCAAAGACGTACCGCCAAGCGATTTAGTGTTCCGGTATGATGTCGTGTAGAAACCGAAAGGGGTGTGGATTTTCATCCACCTCCTAACAAGTTAGCCCGTTTCCATCTTAGACTGCATCATCACTTACCATCAAGTGAGATTGTAGTCAAGGGCTAACTTGTAAAGAATAAAAAAAAAAAAAATCACATCAAAACATTCTTAATTTGACAAGCAAGCTTCTATTGAGTTTCGATTATGGAATTTCTCATTAGACCTTGAGTGACATACCTAATGCCTTTTCACAAAGAAGAGAATAACAACAATAGTGTAAATTCAACGGGTATTGATCCCAGGACTTTCAGACTTTAGTCAACATTTTGACCGTTATCTACTGAGTTTAAATGTCAACATTAAAGTCTTACACATTTTATTTATATTAATAAGTAATTCCTAGGTATACATCTATACTAATTATAATGCTAAAGAGTTTGTTTGTTTGATTGAACTCGCTAATTTCAGGAAATACTGGTCCGATTTGAAAAATTCTTTCAGTGTTAGATAGCCCATTTATCGAGGAAGGCTATAGGCTATATATTATCCCTGTACTTCTACGGGAACGAGAACCATGCGGGTGAAACCGCGCGGCGTCAGCTAGTCTTTATATAAAAAGATTATTAGTACAGAAATGTAGAATATAAAATAGATGGCAGCCGCCATCATACGTGATGCAACAGGCCCGTCCGTGGGTGGGCTTATCGTTGGCACATCGGCGATTTGACATAAATGCGTTAGATTATATGACAACCGATAGCAGCACTGTAAGGCACCGCCTCGCGATGATTGACACCCCGCGTGTTTGCGCAGCGATACGGGGCACTTCTGTGTTATCTGCCGGCGCAGAGCGTTTGCGTATCCTCGCCTCGTATACGTGGACGCAAACAAAATCTGTCAGCTCGTAACGCCTCTGCGCCTAACCCCACCAGACCCGGCTCGGCTAATCCTTACGATATTATATGAAACTAGCGGACGCCCGCGACTTCGCGTGGAAATCGATGTAAATTGTAATTTTAAACCCCTATTTTACCCCTCATAAATAGAATAAATTAACAACTAATTATTATTTTATAAAATTATAACTCAAAACATGAACGATTTATAATTAAAAACTTCAACCATTTTTTAACCCTTTAGGGGTAGAATTTAAAAAAAAATCTTGAATTAGGTACGTTATTTTTAATATATTTTTGGTAGGACACGTACCAATTTTTATGAATGTAACTTGAGAAATGAAAGACTTTCTATACAAACTTTTAACCCCTGTTTCACCCCATTATGGTTTATTTTTTGCAACCAACCTTCTATATTATTATGAAATTTAAATTCATTCAATAGTTTAAGTCGTGGGTTTATTAAAAGAAAAAGGTATCATATAATACATGATATTCTTATTTCGATTTTAAATCTTTATGTCAAACAAGCTAGCAAATCAGATGACGATTTTTAAATAAATTTTTAAACATAATATTTTTGTGATGGTTTTTAGTGTTAGTGAAGCAATCTGTCAAAAAGTAAATAGAATGGTCGATGTATACCCGTCTCACCTCGCTCGCGTTAATTGCACCGCAAATATACTCATCGCCACGCTAAACGTTTACTTGCCGACTTTAATGAGTGGGCAAACAGTCGCGGTCAGCCGAGTCTCGGCCGCTAATAAATCTTCCCGAATTTCCCCGATTTTCCCCTCTTTCGCCCGCGTTTCCCTATTTCCCGACGTCCCGCGGCGTGCGGCCTCCGCTCTTATAAATTACCGCCACGGCTCCATCATTTATCATACAATGGAAGCTAAATGCATTTACTATTGTTTGGACACACTTCGCGCCGAATTGTTGACCGCATGCATAGAGTGACGCCCCTCGGAGACACTATTGTAACAAAAACACTCCAATACAATATTTTATACATATTTTAAACCATTAAAAAAACCATTAAATTCATTAACGACCACTATCAGATATTAATGATAGACAGCAAGAAAGATGACTTAATTTGCCCTCCGAGGCAACGAGGCTCCGTGGTTTTACAATAATAGACCTGCAGGATTGCTGTTTTATCGCGCTAATTATTTTAGAATGTAGATAGCGACAATAAATTATAAATTAATTTCATTTTACTAGCACTTAATGACCTTATTTCAGCGCAATGTATAAGTGCAACGAAGTTCAATATATTAAACCTCTATAGTTTAACGGTTTATAAGTTACGTAGGTACATAATTTTGATTAGTTGGAAAGGAAAAATAAATTGAGTTTATCTTTAAAAGTGGCTGATAGTGTTTAAAAAGATTATATGCTGTATTCAACTCATTTCCAATTGTATTTTATTAAAAAATAAGTAGTACTGGACTATTAAGTTTTTTGTGTTGAAGTATTTGCTTAGCCTCCATCACTAAGGCATTAAATACAAAATATCATGCTTACACGTGTACTTGTATGTTTAATATGTATAAGTTAACATTATTTCTTTACATAGTTTACGAGTAATAATTTGTTTAATTGTCATAAGAACAATGAATTTGAAAGTGACTTTGTGTACATTGTTATCAAGTAATTTTGATAGACAAAGTGTAGTAAATTTAAAATCCAAGTAACAAGGTCTCCAAACGTAAATATATCCCAATAAGACCCATTGGTCTAGTACGGTGTAAAAAGAGTTCAATGTTCGAAGTGTCTGGCGGTTTAGGGGTCGTGTAGCTTATTGTACGGCCACATTCGCACTCGGAACCGCTGACCGTGCGCCGTAGATTTGCGGACGCGGCGGTTCGCAGGAAACTCGTAACGACCTCCCGGAATCGGAGGATATTGCTAGATATTGCCATCGTTCCGCGCTGTGACACCCGCTTTTAACGCGATGGATCGCTTGGGAAGTCTCGCCTAATTGATACACGACATATGCACAAAAATGTATCACGTTGCTGCAGCGTGTACCTATCCATACATCAGCTGGGCTATACGCAAACTTGATTGTTTTATAGTGACATGATATTTCCTTGATTGAAAGTTAACGGTAACTGAATAGGTAGTTATTTCATCTAAACGCAAAGAAGTTTCGGCTTCATTATTTTATCTAAACACAAAGAAGTTTCGACTTAATTAGACTAAACACTTTAACAATTAATTATGCAATTGAAAATTTACAATTAATGTACATTTAATCACAGTTTCTATTTTTTCGGATTTTGATTCTATGTCTGTATTTAAAAAGAAAAAGAAATATATATTTTTACTGATTATTGATAGCGAATGATTTATAATAATTTAAAATTATGTTTAAGATTTGCCGACTCTCCGTCAGTTTCACTTAGAAACGCACCTGTCTGTACGTGTACAGATTTCCACTAGGTACAACCAAATCATGCCAAAACCTTCTTCATAAGTAAATATAGGAATATCGTACGAATAGATAGTATAGAGAACAGGGAATATGTGCGCATGAAATTACAAAATTACACTCGTAATTTTGTATTATTTATTAGTTGTACATCGCTTCATTGCCTAGGGTAGGGTCACTTACAGGCATAGCATTAATTTAAATTTATAACCCACTGTTGAAGGGAGGCTTTTTGACAATATTTATGGTTAATGTTTTATTCATGGCACTCGAAGGATTCCTTAAAACAAACTTAAATGAAATAATAACTTGGACACGCGGTATCTGGCGGTCAATCGAGCTCATTTTTTTTGTCTGCATAATGCTTAGGTCGCAAACGAAATGACGCCTTGATCAGGGTTCACTTCCGGTGGAGATAACGGTCGGAATGAGTATTTTGAGCACCTTTGCCTTGTTAACTGAGGACGGCCATTCATATAAATAACATCCTTTTTATGTTTTATTTCAATCTATACAAATAAATAAAACTTAAGTGTCTGTTTTTGATAAACTACCAACTGTTATGTAAGTTATCCCTTTTGTCTAGTTTTTAGTGACAGTTTGTAATTAACTTTTAAATAACAGTTAATCACTTAATGAAAGTAAATACTTATTTCAACAAATTTTTACAAGTATCGTCTGTCTTGTCTGTTTGAACCAACTAATCTCTGAAACGGCTGGACCGATTAGCAAGGTTTTTTTAATTATTTACAAGTTAGCTCTTGACTACAATCTTGCCTGATGGTAAGTGATGATGCAATCGAAGATGGAAGCGAGCGGAAATATTCATGGTTCCCGCGGGATTTGTGAAAAACTGAATACCACGAGGACAAAGCCGCGGGCGTCCGCTAGTCTGCTTATAAAACAATCTATCGATTACTTCCTCAGTTAATTATTACTTTTTTCAGCGGTTTCATTATCGTTTTCAGCGGACCTACTTCGGACTTCTACTATCTATATATAAACTATCTTATCTTTTGTAATGTATGACCTTTCGCATATTAAGATTACGGAACTCTAAAACATCGTCCGGAGCACCTCTTTTCATATTAACACCATTATGAAATACAATAAACATTTCTACAGACGAATTAAAATTAGCATTAAAACTGTTCCGCTTACTATGTAATTACCACATTAGAGTACGTATAAAACCCACTTCTTCATTCGTAATACAATTTAATTACTAGGTATCATGTAGCTTGTATGTACACGGTGGTAATAAAACTAATTATATTATATGCTTATTCAAACGAGTCTTTTGTGTTTGTTAAACTTTCTAAATATATGAAGTTTGCGCAATTATATCCCACTACCTAATATGTAATTATACGCTTTCCCTTCGTTTGTTTTAACAGCTTGATTACTGTGAAAAATATACAATAATCAAGTGAAATCATATCCTTTTTTGACGAAAATTTCGAGCAATTAGCTTTAGGTAACGCGTTCGACTAAGAGTCGCTTTGAGTTTCGAATACCAATCCATACTAATATTTTTAAGCTGAAGAGTTTGTTCGTTTGATTGAACGCGCTAATTTCAGGAACTGCTGGTCCGAATTGAAAAATTCTTTCAGTGTTAGATAGCCCATTTATCGCCTCTATAGCCTACTAAATAGCCTACTAAAGTACCAGGGCAAGATAAGTCTTGCCCAGATACTTTAGTAGGCTATTAAAATATGCAGATGTAGACGGAGCGTTATTTTGCAAAGGTTTAAGTATTGTGATATGCTGGTATTTCCTGCAAGAACACGACTTAAGCCGGATTTATATTTGTCTGACGTGTCGATTCTGTTCTGATGCATCACGTCACGTCAGACAAATGTAAATCCGCCTTAAACAAACCTAACACTTCGATCTTGATTGATTTGACAATGTTTAATTGCTCTCTGTATCAAGGCTTTGTTGAACAATACAAAAATACTACTTAGGTATTCAGTGCGTTTCTTGAATTGTAAAAAAATTAAGCCCAAATAAGCATATTAGTCTTGTATTGCGAAATCTATTATTTATCCTGTCACTCACAATAATAAAATAAAAAATCAGGATTTCAAAGTGTATATTTATATTGAAGTAAAAATAACAAAAGGCTCTTAAAATGAGACGTCAATTGAACAGAGACTGTCCCCGATACATATTTCACTATCGCGTAGCTCGCATACTCACTATTACCTCGAAATGATAACATTTATCGCCTCTTACAATATTGTGACAGCATAATTGGCAAAGCCTGTTCCGGAATCAAAACGGACCACCGAAGCGCGGGCGACACTGTCAGGGTAGGAGCAACGACGGGAATAATAGATACCCCGTCAGTTGCAACAATGAGTTGAACTGAGACGTCTCGCTGCAACTTCGGCACAATACTCGCATATTTTAAACATTGCGAGCGCGTCACTCCAGCTCCGCAGTTGTGAATTTGAACTGCGTTTTTTGCGAGTTATTGTAGCTATTCGGACAGATGTCACGGCCAGGGTATCCGGGTAACAAAGCGCCCCGGGGGCTCATTGTACGTCCGCCCCCCGCCCCGCAGACACCATTAACACTGACACCTCGACTCGCACCGAAATATATTAATTTATACAATTTATTTATATCACTCGCCTTCATAATAGTCATCGGTCTAAATGGTTTTTAATGTCCTTATTTTATAGGTAATTTATACGTTCAGCTGCGCCCCCGACGGCTATTAGCGGATACGTCCGCGTGTCCGGAAAGTTTTTTATCGGGTCGGGTTATTAATTCGGATGGTTGGGTTTTCGATTGATTACAGACATTACGGTCGCGGCGCGCGTCTGCGGCCGGAAGGTCTGAAGAGGCTTGGCGCTCTGGTTTGAGGTTTCGGCGGATTTGCGGAAGGCGGCGCGACGAAATCAATCACGGAGGCTCAATAATTGATCGCTCTCGAGCTGAGTACGCCTCGGCGGCGTACGCACGGCGTGTCAATCCGCCAGCTGTTTGTTCTAATTAAAGCGGATCTTTATCGGTCTCGGGTCTCGTCTAATTGATATCATTGCGTTTATGATCATTGAATTACGGTCGGTTGCCGTCGGATTTGCCCGTAACCGTGACCGCACATTCTCTCTCCGATTGACTTGTTTAATTCCGCTTTATTGTTTATTTATTTACGGCCCGGCGGCCGGCGGGCCGGCGCGGCTCACTCAGGTGTGTCCCGAATGTTGGGGTTTCGATCATCGTGCCTGGTAGTTACTCCCTGATTTATGCGATATTAACAATTAATTCGATAAGCGGTGTTTGTTTATTTGATTCTGGCTTGGCACAAAAAAAGATGTTGATGTCATTAGAGAGATATTCCGAAGTTAGTTATGAGCTTTTGCTACTTACATATACTCGTAACACAAAGTAAGTACATAGTTTGTGTAAACTAATTCGCCTTAACCGTGAGTGTTCCGATTTGAACGCTTATTTAACGCACCCGTGTTTTCACAAACTGCTTATTAACGCAAATCTAATTGATAATTCGAAATATCGATTAGCGGGAGCCAATAAAACTCTTACGAGAAACAACTTAATTTCCCATATCGATGCGATAAAATCGAATCGTTAAAAAAAATATAAACTTATACCCGATACAGAAATACAATATCACGGGTAATAAAATAATATTTTAACGAATCGCATATTGTCCATGTGGAAAATGAGCAATTCTGTTTAAATCACGAGCCAATCTAGCGATTCCTTGATGCCCGTGAAATTGCCGTATCGGAATAAATGTTAAATAAAACGTAAAATAAAACTCTCGTGCCTTCCACAAACAAATAATTGGAATATAGCTCGGGACGGAGCCGGCGCCCGGTGCCACTCGTTTTATAGCTTATTTTGGGGGAAAGCATTATTGAACTTAGCCACGGCGATCGTTTGTCAGACAATTTTGTACCATACCACAAACGTCGTAAGGCTTACTTTGCGTCGCCGCGCAGGTTGCGTCACCACACTGGGGCATGAAATGACTCTTTTGGTTGTATTCACTCCTTATCCACTTAGACTCACTTTTTTTCCCACTCGCTACAATTCACTTTCAGATTTCGCTAGTCGTGCTGAGTATCGTTATTATTTTATAGCATGAATAATACAGCAGTTATATTTCTTTTTGGTTTTTTTAGGGCACTTACCCCCGCATGCGGTGAAATAATGTGCTTTTGTTGAAAGTTGTTTTCTGTAAATTTCAATTTGCTATTAGACCTATGCCACTAATGCATTTATTGACCTTTTCTAAGTGCCAAGTAGACTTAACTACTCGTAGGGGCAAATACAACGATGAGAAAAACTTATACTTGGTTCTACCTACTCTCTTGTATCCATCGGTTTATTGACGTTTCTTGCTTTGACGCTATAATTATGATTATCTAATATTAATATTATTATTATATATTGTCTAATTTTATAAAAATCACATCATTATACCAGATATTTGGATCAGTAATAAAATAAATGAAAAAGCTCTTTAGGAGGTAGTGTGCTTCCTTCTTAATAATGTTTACAATTTTTATTTTGATTAGGTGCCTACCTACTATACTAAGTAAAAATCTTACACTAATGGAAAACCACATTTTCAGGGATTTACATACTATATTTTATTCCTGTATTCCGGAAACCGCGGGGTTTTAGTAATTTTAAATATTTTTTTCTCCTTTCAAAGAGGCTTTAAGGGCTCATTCTTCTAATTATTTGTGACTATATATTGATCAAATTAATTAATAAATAAAAAAGTGAAGAGGTATAAATTATTATTATTTTTTTTAAAGAACATTTACCACATAATATGACCAATATTCCTATTCCCCTCCAACTAGCTGGGGAAGACAGTATTAGGAGTGGGTACGACAATAAACCAACGGGGCGGGGATCGAACCACCACCCCTCGGTGATGAGTCCGACCGCTTTGCCATTGAGCTTTTGAGGCTCTAAATACTTTTGGGGATGAGCCCTATAACTTACTCTATCAGATAAACAAACATGCTCAACGTCCCGAAATTGGTAATCGAGTCGATGGGCAAACAAATAAAAGAAAATGTAACTAATTGAAGAACCTCCTTTTTTGAAAACGTCTAATAACAACCTTTGTTTTATTGTTATGAATATTTACGAGCGTCTGCGATAACAGCTTTTAATTGTTTTTTGGTTATTCCACGTAACAGATATCATTACGATGTCGAGAATTAATTAAACGGAAATAATTAATACTCCCATGAAACTTAAGACAATAAAGAAGTTTATTATTTATACATTCATTTACTATCGAAATTTTATCATTTTTGAATGAAAGACAATTAGATTGTAGGTATATGGCAGAACAACGTTTATTGGTTTATATAGAAAACTAGCGGATGCCCGCGACTTCGTCCGCGTGGAAATTAGTTTTTCACAAATCCCTCGAGAACCATAGATTTTTCCGGGATAAAAAGTAGTCTATGTGTTAATCCAGGCTATAATAAGTCTTAATACCAAATATCAGCTAATTCGGTTCAGTAGTTGAGGCGTGAAAGAGTAACAAACATTCATATCATCAAAATCATCAGTTTTCGCAAATCTCGGGAAATCATGAATTTTTTCGGGATAAATAGTAGCATATGTGTTAATGCAGAGTAAAATCTATTTACATTCCAAATTTCAGCTAAATCGCTTCAGTAGTAGCGGCGTTATAGAGTAACAAACATCCATACAAACTTTCGCGTTTTTAATATTATAGTAGGATGAATAAATCTTTTGTAGTGGAAAATGTCCAACCCTTCTGCAAGTCAAAAGTCAACCCGGTGCTACACCGTTAGTGCGATTGCATTAAAGTGATAAGTTATTTGCCGGTCCATAAGCCGCCAGCCCCGCAGGCGCCGGGCGCCGCACCGACGCCTCTATTCTGCCAAGTCGGTGCCAGTACATCACCCGCCTGGCTCCTGCGCCGCATTCACTCTGTTGATACCATTTTCTGCTTCATAAACTGAACATAATTGAGCCTTCCGAGTGCCAAATCTGTACCGAATTGGCCGTTGCTCTATAATGGTGTTCCGCTCCCTATTATGACGTACACACGTTAGAGAAATATTGCCTGAGCCTGGCTCTATGCACTGATACACTTTTAGCAATCTTCTAATACATATACCTTCTAATATAAATAGAACATTTATTATTTATCTTATTTCTTCAAGCTAATTGTACTCCAGAGTAATAAAGATATACAACAAAATACCCCCTTTAGATTTATTCACAGATGCACTGGAGCATGTGATTTTTGATTTAACACCATGATTAGTTATAAACACGCAGAAAAGACTTTCCTATTACGTACAGACACTTTTTCACAATTTATCATCGTTTAACAGTCTTAAAGATTAATGAACAGAGATCCAGTACAGAGAGTTCTCCTAACATTTCGGTTGGGGTCCAATGCGCCCCCACATTTTTGCATCTAAGTTTTATTTATAGATGTAGCGACGCGTGTGAATAATAGAGTTTGCGTTAATAGGGGGTCGACGCGCCCCCTTGCCACTGTTTATGTTTATTTGGGGGTCTTAATGAGCCCTATCTGACGCACTGACTCGAGAGCGGTGCGGAGAATTGATTAAAATGTTGTAAGGTGCAGTGTTACAGAAGATTGGGGAGGACATCCAGTGGCAGCGATTTGTGGGGTTCCGTGGTGGAATCAACTGACGGCTTTGTTTTCACTCATGTGTTCATTACCTCATTCATTGATTACTATGATGGCTTTTTGATTCACAAATCTGAAATGTCTGGGCGCCTGATCTGCGCTCGGTGTTATTGTGTTGAGCGATTTTGAACACTATTGCTGATCCACAACTTGTGGCGTGCATAAATTATTAGGCTAAGCCTTTTTATTATGTGCAAATTACATAAAACTGTATAACTGAACCAACATAAGTAATAATTTAATTAATTACCTTTTTAATAAAAAGGGCAAACTTGGTTGAAAATTAATGAACTAGCTAAGAGATAACAAATATCACTCTCTAATAATTATAATAAATTCATATTAAAGGTAAAAAATATAATCACTATTGCGATAATATCAGATTTAACTTAAATTAATAAAAAAATAAATAGTAACTCAATATATTTTTTTACAACGTCGTCGATTATTCAGTAACGTCATCGGTTATTCGTATAAACAAACAAACAAATTAACAATATTAATCTAGACTACGGAATTCCTCAACACGTAACTGAACTCCCACTTAACATCATCAAGGGTTAATAAATGAGGTTTATCGCACTGTTAAATAGGAATAACGGTTTTTATAACGACGCCGGGATCGTTAATAGCTCCTAAAACGAAACGGGCCTTCCGTGGTTTTGTGTAAAAGCTGTTTGTTAATATTGAAGTTATCGTGAGTTAACTGAAGCTCACATTAACAATTACCTATTTGCACTCTTCTACTCCGCTGTATAATAACTAAGTAAACGATTTTAATTATTAATATTAATTTACTCTATTCAGTCTTCTGCTTCAAATTCATGTAATTTATATTTAATAACAAACAAAATACATAAATTAAATTATTTAATAACAAAATTTAAAATTAATAAAAATGTAATTTGAAAAATAAATAAATAATTGTAAATTAATTATGTCAGTCCACAATTATTTCACTTACTCATTTAAATCAAGCATGTATCCATTAGCCGTTTATAGAATTTACCTTTAAAGTGATACTAGCTTTTTTTAAATCTGTGAAGTTTAATTACTCTGAGATAGCCCTAATATAAGTTAATTCGTCCAAAATGCTGACGGTGTTACCCTTCTGGATAGAAAGGCTTACCCTTTGAGTGAAATAAACAACAGCCCTAGAGTCTGCTTCATACGAGCCTTAACTTTTAAATTATAGAATGGCTTTAAATGAGCGGTGATAGCCTAGTGGATATGACCTCTACCTCCTATTCCATAGGGTGTAGGTTCGAATATGGTCCAGGGCATGTACCTCCAACTTTTCAGTTGTGTGCGTTTTATGAAATACCACGTGTCTCAAACGGTGAAGGAAAAACATCATGAGGAAACCTGCGTACCAGAGAATTTTCTTAATTCTCTGCATGTGTGAAGTCTGCCAATCCGCATTGAGCCAGCGTGATGGACTATTGACCTTTACCCCTTTCATTCTGGGAGGAGACTCGAGTGAGCCGAATATGGGCTGGTACCTAATGATGATAGTGAAATATATTATCAGAAATATGTTGTCAGAAAAGTCAGTTACAGTGTTTTTACTTTTACACGTAAGAAACTGTATTTAATTATATAAAGTAGTTAGTTAGTATAGTGTTAATACTCACGTGATTCAGATATTAAACAGCTGTTAACAGTTTAATTTACTGTTTAGCTTTTGTTAGCCAAGTTAATATTATTCTTTTATTGGCGTTTTTGTTTTTAACACGGAATGATTTCCCCTTTGTGGTAACTTTAAGTGAATGTTTTCAATTATTACATAGCTAGCCTTGCCTCGCAATTTCACTCATGTAAAATTATTTCGTTACCATATAGCCTAATGTTGTACAGTGCATAAGTCATTTTAATAAAGCACCACATGAAACCACGGGTGTTTACCTCAATAAGTTCAATATTTTAATTAAACGCAAGTCTAAAGAAAAATCGTATTATACAGTGTTAATTATGTAAATGTTAAAAAAGGTTGCAAATTAAATACCCTACATGGCTAGCTACTTATATACCTATTGTTAAATGTATGTACTAAAAAGAACCTTGCTGAGTTTGTTGTAGGGTCTTCTCAGACCGAGGCGCGTTTGGAACCCTCGTAACTTTAATTTTAAGCTTTCGACTAATTTATTATCAATATTGTTTCCTGACGTTTCGAAAGTGCTTGTTTACTAAACCTAATTGAAATAAATGAATTTCGATTTGTTTTGGTTTGCTTTGATTATTTAAATGATGATTAGAGATTTAAACCATGGACCGCAGGATTTATTAAATTTATGTCTGTTTGTGTTTGTCCGGGCTAATATCGGCTGAACTTATTTTACTGGGATTTTCTTTGAAATATAGAAAGGAAGATTATTGAGAAACATTGGCTACACTTTATCTCGAAAAAATGCGGGATAAAAAATATTGTTTCCAAGATATTTGTAAAAAGAAAATTTCAAGCGGTAGAAGTCGCGGGCTTTTGCTAATTTATTTTTAAATTCGAAATGGAAACGAGTGTAACTCGTGTAAAGACATTTCTTTGGGGTATCAAACGACCCCAGCTAAGTATAAAATATGAAAACCGCCCTCGCCATCAGAGGTCACGTGACTCCATTAATGCGCACACTTTGACAATTCAAAATTGCATTATCACGGCTCAGTGTTAACACTCTCACAATAGCTTTTCGCAGTTACATTACTTTGTGTTTTGAAATAAAAGTAAAGTATTGTTTACATCATTTATGTTGTTTTTTTTTAAATTTCGGTACGTTCGCAATTTCAGCCGCGTAGTTCCCATTCCATTAAATAATTTGTATGCTTTTCTGAGTTCAAAACTGTGAACAAAATTTCTCATATTATTCACATTCAATTCCTCACAGCGCCTGGTCTAATAGGCGATGATTTACTCTTTTCACACACACCGTCAGATAGGCTATCAGCTTGTTATTCCAACTATTACTATAAAAGCAACCTTCTCCTTTTTAGAAGTCTATTAACAATAAGAAGTATGTACCTACGCTTATTTCTGTAGTTTTGGTTTGCGTAGTTTTCCTGGCGAGTATGTGCCAGCATGGTGATGTTCTGGCAACTGTTTCCCTTAGTCGTCGTCATCAACCCATATTCGGCTCACTGCTGAGCTCGAGTCTCCTCTCAGAATGAGAGGGGTAAAGCCAATAGTCCACCACGCTGGCCCAATGCGGATTGGCAGACACATGCAGAGAATTAGGATAATTCTCTGGTATGCAGGTTTCCTCACGATGTTTTCCTTCACCGATTGAGACACGTGATATTTAATTTCTTAAAATGCACACAACTGAAAAGTTGGATGTGCATGCCCCGGACCGGATTCGAACCCACGCCCTCCGGAATCGGAGGCAGAGGTCATATCCACTGGGCTATCACGGCTATTTTTCCTTTAGTAGTTCTTTACACACATTCTACCAATTGGTAGCATAAAAAATCCCGACTTTCTCGTAGTCACAGATCAAGAGCAATGAGCCACTCTCCGGTGCCGGCAACTGCATCATTAATATCTATCATTGTAGCGAACACTCCCCAAATAAGCCTAGTGACAAATTCGCAACTCTTTTGTGGGGCCGTGATAAAAACTGTCCTTCCATGCTCGTGACAGGCCTTGCAACTAACTATGAGATATGGACGCCCCCTGGGCACGCCACGTGCCGAAACCGCTTTATTGATTGCGTTTTCATCACAATCGGTCATACTTTTAATGGAGTTTTCATGGGATTTGTATTTGCATTTTGGAGTAATTTTGCCACTTTGCTCTTTTCGTTCAACCGCCGTAGGGTTATGTGGTTCTCGCTCCACTTATGGTGTCATTAACTTAAAAATCAGCGTGTAAACAAAATAGTATTGTTACAGTAATTTTCATAAAGTGTGCAAAACAACTTTTGTTAACTGCCATGCGTACACCATAATTTTTTTCTGTTTCAAAATACACAAAAGAGGCAAATGCATGAATTCACAAAACTACTTGTATTCGTCTATAAGTAAAGTATCTGCAATGTTGATTTGGTTGGTATCCTGTCTCACTTTGCCATATCCAGCAAATTTATTTTAACGACAGTTAAGGCTCGCGTACATCATTGGATCGGACATCGACATTACGTACAATCGATTACGAAATCGATGTTTGCTATTAGAACATTCGGTTACAACTTGGATATAAGTTTAACAAGACGTGAATTTATTATGCCGAAAGGGCAGTTTAGGTATTGTAACGTTGTTAGGTGCCAACGCGGTTGTTGTAAGATATTAGTCTGTTGGAATTAATTAGCGTCCTACGTTAGGTAACATGACAGATTGTGCAGTGGTTTATTCTATATTTAATTTTTATTAACGTGTGGCAACACCTACTTATAAATATAGAACCGTATTTATCATTCCTCTGCACACTTCATATTTATTAATGTTGCCAAAGTTTATAAAATCGTCAGTCATTTTTTAAATCAAAGTGTGATAATGATTTCGTCTATGAAAACTTGTAACTAGTATTTATTTAATATATTTATCATACAAATAAACATATGCAAAACCCGTTTATGTTGGATGCAAAACACATTCATGAATTTGTCCATATTATCATTAAGTTTACATCCAACAACATAGAATAAATTACAATGTTGATTACCACATTATGTTTAATAATCTATTATATGACTAGAATTACAATACTAGAACATTAAGCAATAATATACCATATATATTACAGGTGTACAAGTAATTACGAGTATATTAAAATAATAACAACTTGAGGCAAAATTATGTAACTTTACAAACTATTTTAATACGGCAAGTTGTTTGTAGATTATGTTTCTCAATTAGTTGTAGTCGACAATGTGCTATGGCCTTAACATCATACACATCTTAAAGTTGGGATAATTATCCCGGCAATTTGTCTCAATGCTACAAACAAGGTCCACCTCAGTCGCGGCACAATAATTAAGCTATTACCTGTTCCGTGCTAAGAAGGAATGTAATCATGCTCGCGTGTACATTAGGTACTCGCGAAATCAGTAAATCTTGTATGTACCTACTGATTTTTTGTATTTAAAGAATTTAAAACGATTTTTTTTAATGACTATTTTTTTCTATACTTAATTTTTTTTTCATCTATTATTAACAATTAAAATGTTTTTGTTTAGATTACAATTATGTATTCAGCGTAATAAATGCCTGAACAACATTTTTAACAAGACCTGTCCATTCAAGTGTCATTATATTTATCCATTGATGCGTCACGGTCCTTTGTAAATACACCCAGGCGTTATTCACAAAACAGCAACAATCCAAAACAAACCGTAGTAGACCTGAATTGATATAGGCGAGAAAGTATCAAGAGAGGAGAGTGGGGTGAGATGGCTAACAATGTATCAGCCGCGTTTTCTTACCGTCGCGAGGGGAACAAATAAGCTGTGTACCGTTATCGCTTCCCGAACACTGTTCCATATGTATCCTAATGCTTTTCATTTTATTATCAGACGAGAGAGGGGACGAGGGATCCCGGGGCAAATCATTCACACTTTTAATTTAGTTGCTCCTAATGTATGCGAATAACTAAGTAAGAGGGTAGGCTTTACCCTCACAGTTAAACAACTATCACGTATAGGGTGCGCAAAACTTAATAGTTTAACCCCTCCATACATTATGCAAATACGTTAGTGATATGTCAGGCCGTACACTCGGGACGTTTATTGTTGTTCGTGAGTTTATTCCTTTATTGAGTTAACTTTAATTAAATTTGAGCCGGCGTATTTGTCGGCGCGATTGACTGAGAGCATTACAATCTATTTAAGCGAGTGACACGCGTTCTTGGTTCTTACGTTAAAGAGCTTGCTCCATTTTGACCGCGATTACTCTTTTGATATTTTTAATTTACCGGTTGGTTTTACGATTTCAAACGCAGATACAGGTATCTAAATATTCATCCATGCTGTAAAGTATTTTAAAATTTGCATCATCTTTTTAAGACACCTAAGACTTTTTCTTTCAGTGTATCTTACGGCCAATTTTAATTGATTGTCAAATACTATTGTTTTTGTGTATCAATGTGAACTGTACTAAATTTTATTATGTGTGTCTCTAGCTTTATTATAAGAGTTTTATTATAGTAAGTTACAAAGTTTTGAACCGACATTATTTATTGATATTATGTCATCATCATGTGTATTGAAGTAACAATCATATTCCCCATCCTCCTCAGAATAACTTAAAGGTTGCGTTAGCAAGTAATTACAGTTGAATGAGGTGAACTTTACTGACGTCATTGACGTGATTGATACTCCGAAAGTTTCATCCAAAGCTCGCAAAAATAAGAGCAATTTGTTAAAGTAAAGACATTTTTTGTTGGGAATAATAATGTAAAAAAATGTGTTTTGTTTTCCAGAGCAACCCGTACGCTCTGAAAGAGGGAAACGGCGAGATGTCAGCTTGGACATCGGCGGGCCTTCAACCCTCCGGCGGCTACTACCCCTACGACCCCACGCTCGCGGCCTACGGGTAAGTCCCGAGGGCCTTTTGGACCCCGCACAATAACCCCGCGAATACTTGCGTATTAACTCGGTATTAAGCTATTATCGTACAACGCTATGCGAAGGGCTTTTGGCAGTCGCGTTTTAGTGTTAGGTGTAATTAATATTCATTTTGTGTGCGTGTGCGTGTTGTTTATATGGGTGTGTAAATCGAGCCGCAACTCTCTTTCACATTCGATACGTAGTGTTTTTTAATACAAAATCGTTTGCTTTTGTATCATTTTCTTTTTCATAATATACAAAATTAATACATTATATATCCATAAAAAACATTGTCTGATTTTGCGTGCCTAGGGAGATTAAAATTTTTCCGTTTAAAAAAGTTCGAGTGATATAAATAGACAGACCGACAAACGATTTCATAGACGTTGTTTAACTTTACGTATAGACAGTATACATCTAATATAATTTTATATTACAATTAAGGCAAGTGGTTTTATTACTTCCTAGACAAGTGGTATGGTATATTTAATCGCGATATTGATGTCAAAATCGCTTTTTTATTGTAATACAAATCGCAACACATGTAAAAATATAAAATACAAACTTTGTTAAGTAGTTTAGATGCTAATTAACTTTAGCTGTTATACGAGTAGGTTAGCAGGTAGGTAATTCTTTTACAAAATTAATTTGCATTTAGGTAAATATTTTTTTATTACAATTAATTTTTAGTCAATAAAATACTTAAAATGTCTTGAATACACATAAAAAGAAATAATAAAATAGTATATTTTATTTTCAAATGTCAAATAATATTAATGAAATACCTACAGTTTTATCGGGCCACGAGCCTGGACGCTCAAAGAAAATTTGTTACGCGCTTACATTAGCATAGAACGCTGCTAAGCGTAGTCGAGTTCTATGTGGTCATTTACCTATTAAGAGAAAGAGAGAGAAGAGAATTATTAAACACGTATCACACTAATATTATAAAGGCGCTACTGATCGATTCGGCTGAAATTCGGAATGAAAATAGATTTATTCTGGATTAACACAAGGTTATTTTTCATCCCGGAAAAGGCCATGTTTACCGCGGGATTTGTGAAAACCTGAATTCCACGCGGACTAAGTCGGGCGTTTGCTAGTACACTAATAAATGAATCATGCCACAACAGAATAGGTAACTCTTCGAGTCTAAAGTTTTCTTTTACAACCCCATCTAATTTGTATAAACTATTGCCTATAGTAGAGCCAATTTTTTTTTGCTGATATGAAACATCTACAGGCTACACTACGCCCTATAATTGGAAGAAAGAACATAGAGGAACATAGAGAATTCTTCACATCAAAACAGAGATGTTGCTTGATGTTGCAGAAATAAATAGTATTTACCCTGACGAGATCATTCGCAAAGTCTACTTTATTCTTATAATTACTTATTGGCATTTTGACGCTTACGCATGATAATTTCGTGGCCCGGGTAGACATTCCATGGTTTCAAGTTAACTAGGGGCTATAATCGCGACTGTATTAAGGTAGAGACAGACTTGTTTATATACTTTGCATGAGAGAAGTCTGTCCCTACCTGTATGCGTTAAGTCATTGTCTTTTCCGAATTACACTACAGTAAAAAGTCCCTAAATTAAAACAGTGTATATATAGCTTTTGAGTGATTATAATAAAACGTAACATAAAAGTTTCCTACAGAAACTTGTAACAGAAACTATCAACAGATGTACCTACTTAATCTACAGTAAGAAGTCCTTAAAACAGTGTATACATATATAGCTTTTGAGTGATTATAATAAAACGTAACATAAAAGTTTCCTACAGAAACTTGTAACAGAAACTATCAACAGATGTACCTACTTAATCTACAGTAAGAAGTCCTTAAAACAGTGTATATATAGCTTTTGAGTGATTATAATAAAACGTAACATAAAAGTTTTCTACAAAAACTTGTAATAGAAACTAGCAACAGATGTACTTAATGTAAATGTAGTATTAATATAAAATACGGTCTTGATTTTTTGAAATCACGTGTGTTCAATCAATTCAGTGCATTAAATTTATGAAACCACCAGATTAATTTAAATTTGTTCTTTCACAATTTTTATTTCGAAGTGTTTAGATTTTTACCAGTACACTGGTAGGTTTAAAGAGTAATAGCTATGTATCGATAGCAATTATTTTCATATTTGCGCTAGCAGCAGAGCTACGTCCTTGGAAACTTTGCCGGTCGAAACTTGAAAATAACGCATACCAGCCGCCTAATCCTTTTCAAATTAACGCGCGGTCAAACGGGTGAGAAACGCACGCACATCGCTGCCGTGCGTGCTTGCCCCGGGTCACTCCCTAACCCACCTGTATTCTATAAGCTTAAAGTTGAATTCGCCGTTGACACATCCTCACTTTCTAAACTAAAAAATCAAATGATTTGGGAATTATACACTTGTGGTATAATTGTTTAATAATTGGAAATTAAGAAATACTCAACTTACAAGAATACGAGCGAAATATGTGTAGGTACATATACAGGTTGTTCCGTAATTAATTTATATATTTGGTAATAATATTTTATTTGTTATGTAGAAGAAGCTTTGAATGAAATAATCATTTATCTTCCATTAAGATGACACGATTTAAAAAAAAATTCCCGTAAAAAAATGTATGGAACACCATCATTTTAAAAACATCGAGGTTTGTAAATTAGTATAAAACTTGTACCTAGTGTTTGTACTTACAAAGTTGCTGGTAAAAATGTATAACAGGTGCTTAATTTTCAATATGAGACTTTTTTCTTCAAAATACCTATTATAATATCAGCATATTTGCCTAAATTTACGAATGCAACTAAATTGAACTACACTCCCGATCACAACGCCGGTTGTAGATCTAGACGCCCGAAAAACGTCCTTTACGATCCTGACGATGACATTACGACCGACAATTATTACCAGGCAACACAAACACAAGCCACACAGCGTCTTCGAAGATGTGGTCCCCGATATCTGACATCACCCAGACGTAGGTTTTTTTGTAACCGACAAACTTAGGTGCGCCCGGACTTATATACTCGGGCCAAACACACCCCTCCAGAACGGCCGAGGTCCGAGTCTCAGAAAAAACGCCCCTAGAGAGTGGTTCCGCTCACTTCTGCTCTCATCTTCTGCTTCTGCCTTCGAGCCTTATCAGGCGATGCTTCTGCGCTCGCTCAAACCTGCGACTCCGCTGAGGTACAATAAAGAAGCCTTCGGCACTTACACAATCAGAAAGCTGGTCGGTTTATGGTTTCACTGTGGTTGCAATTTGCGACAGAAAATATTAATAACTAGTGGTCACTCGCGACTTTGTACGCGTGAAATTCAGTTTTTCACAAATCGCGGGAACCGTGGCCTGTTCCGGGAGGAAATGAAATGAGATGTTCCTTTGTGGTTCCAGAGTAAAGTCTGTTTCCATACCAAAATCGCTCCAGGAAAGTAAAGGAGGAACAAACATACACACTTACACACACAAACTTTCGCCTTTATAATATTAGTGTGATTATAATATTTGTCATACAAATTTGTGAACGTTTGCGTGTTTTGGTTGTCGTGTAAAAAACCACATTCGATATCGATTAAAAAAATCAACATAATTTTATCTCAATCAGTGTATTTTGCCTACTTCTAAGGCTTTCCTTGCATCGGTAATTTAAACTTTGAAGCAATTATTAATTCATCGATGTTTCAGCGTTGAAAACAATATTGTAAAATTAGAGAATTCAACAGTGCTTCTGGATTTCCATCTCACTCCCTCGGCTAAGTGTGACAAAGATGGATGGCCGCATTTCGCGCTGAACGCTGATTAATTCACAGTTTTTCTCCGGACAGCGTTGACGGTTCGAGAAAACTTGTTAACACTCCAGACGCGATATTGTTTATCTTCTTTAGATATATCTATATAATTCTTATGTATTAACCTGAACACCATTTTAACAACCATCAGAGTTGTAGTAAATTTTAATATTATACCTAGTAAGCGATAATAATTAAACAGAAAGACAATTATTGTCACTTTGGTCAAAATAAACTGCAATCTAAATATTTCGCAAATGTTGTTTTAGTTCATATCTTAAACCTTAATACCTCAGGACTAATTGTGGTTACGCAATATATATCAGCACATGAAAAAATAAATAAATACTAAAACTTTTGAAGTGCAGACTAGCTTTGGCAAAGCTTTGCTTGTACTGTGAGCTGTGCCTGCTCAAGTCACTCTAACCATCTAACCACTCCCGGTTTCGTATACTCTTTCCTCTCGTAACTTTAATAGCGCGTGTGAAGAAGACAGGTGTTGCCACATAAGATTCACGCTTAACCCTAATTGAATCGTGTTGCTTCTTCTTTGGAAAGTATTTGTTGTGTTTACGCTTAAGGCAAGCTTTCAAGTTAGCTACAATCTCAACTTAAGTGTGTCATAAACATTATTTTACACTGCATACTTCAATACGTCCTAAACATTACCTCTATCTGTATATGTTAATATGTCCTAAACATTATTTAAATCTTCATATTTCAATGAAACCTGAATATTATTTCATTGTACACATTTCAATATAACCTGAACATTATTTCAATTAAAATATTTCAATATGTCCTAAACATTATTTAATTCTTCATATTTCAATGTAACCTGAATATTATTTCATTGTACACATTTCAATATAACCTGAACATTATTTCAATTAAAATATTTCAATATGTCCTAAACATTATTTAATTCTTCATATTTCAATGTAACCTGAATATTATTTCATTGTACACATTTCAATATAACCTGAACATTATTTCAATTAAAATATTTCAATATGTCCTAAACATTATTTCATTCTACATATTTCAATGTAACCTGAATATGTACAATGTACATATTTCAATACTCCTGAACATTATTATGTGTTTTTTTTTGTTTTTTCATAGAGGATCTGTGTTTCACATTTACTAACTCACTTTTATTGTACTTTGTTTACTTCATCTGTATGAAATTGGTTTTGGTTGATATTTTGGTATTACTTTTAGTGTTTTATTGATATCATGGTTTTAATACAATACTTCTCCTAGAACCTTTAAATCAGTCTTGATGCTTGACACAAGAAATAGGCAAATAGATATACGGACAAATAAGAGGGTTGTTAAAATTATAGTTTTTAAAGAATATAACAAAAATAAACAATATTTTTGTTATAAGTTCGTTCAAAATTATATTAAATAGTTATTACATACAAACACATGAAAATTCGAATGTGTATATTTAGATAAGACTAGATTTAGAATGCAGATTCAACTGGAAAAAGGGCAAAAACTAAGCAAAACGGTAAAGTCGTACCGCTAAGCGATTTAGCGTTCCGGCTAAATCGCTTTTAAAAAAGATTCGGCTAAATCGGTTTCTCAAGTGAAACAAACCTTTTTAATGTTAGTCAGTCTGTATATCGGTTTGTTAGGGCTAATTTTTAAAAAGGCTGAACTAATTTTAAAAGGACTTTTAATAAAAGATAGAGGAGGTTATTGAGCAACATATAGGTTACTTTTTATCCCGAAAAATCCATGATTACTGCGGGCTTTGAAAAATACTTTACGCGGACAATGTCGCATCCACTAGTAATAAACAAAACGCATCGGAAAGCGGAATTGTCGCGTGTCATAACAGAGTGCAGCGGAGATAGATCAATCCACTGACTCCAGGGCGGCCCGGCCAATTTATACACCAATGAATCACAGTGGAAGTGGCTTCAAATAAAAACAAATCATGGCACATCAAAGCGAAGTTATGCTGACAATCCGGCTCCGCTCGACTTAATATATAGCGGGCGGTCCGTTGTAATCTAAAAATAATTAGCCACGTTCGTTTTTATGTGTAAAAAAGACGTGACAGAAATATACAGTGGCCAGCCGATGGCTACGTCCGCTTTTAAATTTTCGAGTATCACTGGCAAAATTGACAGATTTTCTATACCCAAATATTTTCCATCTAATAAAAAGCTTTAACATCTAACTCGATACTCGATGAAATAGCAAAAATGAGTATCAAAGGACATAACTACTTAAAGATATTTTTCACAGATACTTAAACTTATTTTGAATAGACTGATTTGGTTTCAAAGTAAGTATTTTAATAAGACTAAATAAAAATCAAATTGCTAAAATTATCTAAGTACTTTTTTTTATTGAGAAAGAATATAATAAGGGACATAAGCTAATTTATCCTAAATACAAATCATGCCCACGAGGAATGGTGGCAAGAATACTGGCTGCATTTCCGCGCTGGACAGCCAGGCTGATCCTTTGAGCAAAAAATGAGCCAGCCCTTCTGTCACCAGTCGAGCCAACTAGCCGCGGTGAAATGATTCGATAAAAAAATATTCTAAGTATTATATTATATTCTGACCTAATTTGTGTCACTATAACTATATTATAAACAAATATGAAAGTTATAAATCAACGTGGGATAAAAAAAAGAAAGAGGATGAAGTAAAAAAATACGTTTTATTTTATCTCTAATTATTTACGTCTCGTAATCTAAAAATAATTAGGAGAGTTAGTTTTTATGTGTAAAAAAGACGTGCTTCTTCGAGAGGGGACGGATATACACTGTGATATATTACTATTGGGCGCTTACAATTGCTTCTGACATGTTTGTGTACAGGGTGATTTGATATTTAAATATTGCTAGCTATATCACACGGTTTTACACGTAAATATGTATCCTTTGGGAATACAGAAAAATAGTAACTGATTTGCTTCTCTTACTGTTTGTCTTCAGTTTAATCTACAAAAGTAATCATCATCAACCCATATTCGGTTCACACCCGAGCTCGAGTCTCTTGCCGGTTTCCTCAGGATGATTATTGAACTGTACACTGACACTAACTGACACGGGATATTTAATTTCTTAAAATGCACACAACTGAAAGTTAGAGGTGCGTGCCCCGGACCGGAGTCGAACCCACACACTCTGGAATTGGAGGCAGAGGTCATATCCACTGGGCTATCATGTATCATAGAAAACGCCCACGAGCTCGTCAGTGTAAAATTCAGATTTTCATAAATCAATTTCCCAACAGGGCTTATCTATAATGATTTTTTTTTTGTATATTTGGTAGGTCTTCCTCCCTCCCGTCCAGACAACATTTTCAATCATTTTAATATCATTGCTGTGTAGGTTTTTTATTTGAGAGAAATATACATATTACCTATATATGCCAAAACGTTTAGCGAGTCAACTATTATAGATATAAAATTGGCAATGTTACTAATTGAAAGTGGAATGACGGCCATCACATAACGTTCCCACGATCAATTCAACGCAGCAGTGCAGTAAACTGTTCGTATGAATGCACTATGGAAATGAATAAAAACTCGTACACAACAACAAACAGCGTAACACCAACAAATTGCAGGCGGCTTTCATATGCAAATGTAATCAAATAAAATTGTTGTATATTCATTTCAAAGGGAAAAAACTTCATGAAGGCTTTAATAAAACCCGTAAAATACGTGAAACGGTGCAAGTTGGCCGGCCCGTATAAACAGAACAAAGGAACTTGCATGGAAAGCGTGCAAGAGCAACAAGAGGCCACGGCGCCGAGTTTCAGCCGAGTGGCCGGTCTCGTATTGTAGAGAGCGGCCTGTAATCTGCCACGCCCAAGCGCCGAAATGAAAAATTATCCCGCTATTTTTAACAAGCGTCACTGATATACCAAACTCATAGATATTGTCATTATCAGCTTACCAAGGTGAAATTATAGGGCTTATATTATACGGCTAGTTTCCGCTTAAGTAGAAAATCATTGCTCACGAAATCACAATAAAAATACACAATGTAAACAAAGTATTGATTTTTATGAGACATTCTGGTAATATTAACTAATTAATATATGAGAAAACTAGATTGTCTGTATGTTTATAGAATTCCAAAATCTTTATTTTTTATTAAATTAAGTATAGACATAAACGCTCATTTAAATAACAAAGATATTTGTAATTTTGTTTGAATGCCCATACGAATCAAATGAGCGACGACGTCATTCTTTCGTGCCATTTAGTATGAAGCGTTTTTCAGCGATCCGTGGCAGCGTCGCTAAGTTGGTCCCTTAATCCCTGTAGCTCTGAAAGTAATTATCGCAGATACCCTGTTGCTATTACAAAATTGCTTTAGTATACGAGTTGGTACTCGTAACCTTTATACAATTTTAAAAATGTCCTCGTCCACAATGTAATATTGTTCTACGATAAATTTCTTAATATGCTGTAATTCTGTGTCTTCACAACTAAGGAACATAATAATGTATTTTATTTCACATAGAAAGATTTTTCCAAAAGTCTCAAATAGTTATACTTTTTCAAGATAGTTTAAACTGCATTCGAATACAAGACATATTAAAAATAGGAAAACAGCGCTATAGCTAAGAGCTAAAACCTTCCTTGACTATAATAACAATGAAGAAAAACTCCAACAAATCGGAGTTTTGAAATCGCCTCATTGAAACGTCTTTTTGAATCGGTTAAAGTAAAAGCTGTAAAGAAAAATAATAAACCATAAAATTATGTTGCACACTCGTACCGGTTAATCACGGTACCAAAGAACTGTATATGTAGTATGTTGTATATCAGTGAAAAACAGCGCAGTAAAACGTACAAAAATTAGAGAAAAGAGGAGGCACTTGTGCCGCGCTATTGAGTTCAAAATACGCAGGAAATTACACCGCTCGCGGCTCGCTGAGGGAATTATTTGTGAGCCAAGGATCCGGGCTGTTACGTTTTAAATAAACCAAATAGGGCAGTTAACGAGACGTCGCGTAAATGGTGCGATTTCGGAGTGCTTTTGAGTGCGCGCCTTCGGGGAAGGGGGATAAATACTTTTGACATAAATATCACCCTAGTATGATAACATACATTCGAAATTATTTATTCATCAGGACCTTAAAATTGAATACGTCGATAAAAT
This sequence comes from Bicyclus anynana, assembly GCF_947172395.1. Classification (NCBI taxonomy): domain Eukaryota; kingdom Metazoa; phylum Arthropoda; class Insecta; order Lepidoptera; family Nymphalidae; genus Bicyclus; species Bicyclus anynana. The sequence goes on along the minus strand of NC_069110.1, from coordinate 17,791,284 downwards.
AGTTGAAAAATTGTGTCAAGCTCATGAAAAAAAACTTCACCATCACGTAAACGAAGAGGCAATCCAGCTACTCGACGTTACGAACACAGTGAGAAGACTATAAACAGACCAAACTATTTGAGTTAGTGTTTAGTGATTAGTAATAGTGTAGTGTTAAGTGCTACATAAAAGATCACGTGAACAAAGTCACCTAAATTAAAGTCATCGTCTTATGAAAGTACCAAAATATATATAAAATAGAATTGCCTGTCTGTGATTTCAAAATAACTGTATTTTCTTAAGTCATCATTATCAGCCCATTTTAACGGCCTATACTACAGTGTCAGCGCATTCTAGTTAAAGGAAGCTTAGACCCACCACGCTGCTCCAATGCGAGTTGGTGGGCTTAGGGGGATAATGTTAAACTCATTAACGACCACTCAACATCATCATCATCAGCCGATGGACGTCCACGCCTTTTGTAGGGACTTCCAAACATCACGAACCTGAGCCGTCTGCCTTGGCCAGTTACCCAATAGATACGCTGATGGCATGGTTTATCCTTTGGGCCAAATAACTGCCAGCTCTTGGGTCACCTGACGCATGGATTTTTTTTTGTATACTCTAATAAAGGTGACTTTAAAAAAAATCATCTTTCAATATTATTGAAAATAATTGACCAAAGGACATACTTACATTTAAAAATAAATGAGTAAACAGGTAGTTAGCTATTTTAAAGGAGTATTTCAATTTAAATTACTGATTAAATTTTGATGGGCCATATATCGAATTTTCCTTAATGACGTGCTGTTATAGTTGATACTTAATTAAGGTTATTAACTGCTCTTGAATTACGTGTACAGGAAAGCTTTCATCAGGTACTTACTCTATTACGGTGGAAAAGGGTACTAGTTTAAGCCTTGAAAGCCTAACTATTTAGGGCTAAAATATAACTTTAATTAGTGTATGAACCAGTACTTTTAGAAGTCACAAAATGTTACAAATCATTCAATGGCAGTATAAATTTGAGTTATTTCGGGAAATCATCACCCAGTTATGAGCCGTGCTAGCCCTCTCGTGCAGTGGATATGACCTCTGCCTCCGATGCCGGAGGGTGTGGGTTCGAATCCAGTCCGGGGCATGCACCTCCAACTTTTCAGTCAACGGTGAGGGAAAAACATCGTGAGGAAACCTGCATACCAGAGAATTTTCTTAATTCTCTGTATGTGTGAAGTCTGCCAATCCGTATTGGGCCAGCGTGGTGGACTATTGGCCTAACCCCTCTCATTCTGAGAGGAGACTCGAACTCAGCAGTGAGCCGAATATGGGTTGATGATGATGATCACCCAGTTCGTTTCTGCTTCAATATTTTTCAAGCGGCTGAAAACTGTTTGTTTACGATAGCTTTCTTGCAATTGGCTGCTTGGGTAACTGTCAAGCTTCGCTCCGCTTCGGGTCCGCTAGTTTTACTAAGTATAACTAAACTTACTAACTTTGGGTTTCATTAGAAAGCTTACGAATAGAACCACTCAGCAAACGGTAGAGCGTGTTATACTCGGAGTATCACTGCGTCATCAAATCAGAGAAAAGGAGATCCGCAGAAGAACCAAACCAGAAACCTAGCTGACAAAGGCATAGAGGTCGAAGAACCGAATAATGCTAAGGGTCCACGACAACCCTGAATCAGAAAACGCAGTGTTGGTTAACCTTTAGCTTGTTGAACCGATACCATGAAGCGGGTAATAGGAAGCTGAATACAAGCTGCTTCTTATCGTGAGGAAGTCCTCATCATCATCAAAATCATGGCTTTTGTATAAGAGTGGACGTCCACAGGTTGACAATGATTATGAGGATGATAGAACTACAGCATTATTGATTTTCGATCAGAAATATTGCAATGACATTACAGATATGAGATTTTAAATGTATGTATGTTCTCATTTGGATAGACAAACACCCGTGCCGTCACTGTAATATAGACATTCATAATAATTTTATTATAAAAAGCCTGACTAGAAATTTTTTTTTAAACTTATATAATGTTTAATTACTTGATTTTTTCTTGCATCATGGTGAGATTTTTGATTTTCCTGGTTACAGTTTAGTTACGAACAGTTTAGTTACTTAGAGTGCTATTTAAAATACCGTTTCATTAAATTTCATTTCACAGAAGAGTGCTTATTGCATGTAACTTAAATCAATTTTCCACAATACTCGGTATCCGGGAGGTACACCCTGAATTAAACGCGCGAAGCTCCGCAATGAAACAGAAGGTCATACAAACGAAACCCCAATAAAACAGATACAGGTTAGATGCGGACCGAGTTGTTGCGGTTGGCGGTGAACGCACGTACATACGTCGTATACATTCGAGAAGCGTACATTCAATCGCTGTATCGAGGCTTTCACATCTGGGGGAATTGCGGGCTACCCCCCGGCACTATATACCAGTGCGTACATACGTCCCCTGTATACCACCCCGCTACCTCCCGGGGGAGCCTCGCGGATTAGAATTAGGTACACATCCAAACGCTTTACATCGATTATTCCCAATAGTGACTACAAACGGTATGATGAAACGCGTTGCGTCATTAGCAATTAATGTACAGTGCACACCGTTTTGTGTTTGCGGTTGTCCGGAAATAGATTTAAACAACACTCTCGGAATGGGGGTTTTCTACAACGATGTACTAGTGGACACGACAGACGTTAAGTCTATCCGGAAAGTTTACTTAATAATTATAAAACACATAGGATAATAAAACACTAAAGATGACGCTTTACATGAGATAATAACATAAAAAAAAATCATAAGAGAAAGTTCCTTCGTTGAATTGTATCGATCATTTAGTACATAGTTATTTGGGCGAAGACAAAACCAACATTTTTTTATTTTAATTCCTTTTAGCTGTCACGGCGTTATTTTATTGTATAAAGGACACAACTTTGTTTTATATATACAATGTACTGTAGATTTAGGCTAGTGAAAAAAAGAATCAGAATCGACTGATTTTGAACGGTGTGAACACAAAACACAATGGTTATTATAATTTTGGTTGTCCAACTTTTTGTTTGGACATCACGCAAAAACCACATAACAAATTGTCACAATTTGGTGCTCAATTTAAAATGTTAGTAATACATAATGTAAAATTAAAAGCTACGGTCGTGTGATTCGGTGTAATAGAACCGGAGATATGGTTATTATAGTCTGGCACGTTCGTTGATAACACTCCCATGCGGGTGACAAGGGGAAAATCTTCGCGACGTGCATCAGTCACTTTTTTTTTCATCGCTACACGCCCCCCGCCCCGTGCGGAATTGCGTGTTACGAACGAATTTGCCAAGCTATAGTGTCATACATCTAAAATGCCTCGTAGGTTCACTAGTCAGCTTTGGATTATGAGATTTTGATTTTTAGTATTTAAATCCTAGGTTTGGTTATAATTATTTATTGAGTTATTTTTAGCAAGAAGTTCCTGAACATATTCCTGGAGTGAAAGAAATGTAGCGAAATCAGACACGAAATTGCTTGTAACAGGCACAATGTTGTAAAGTTAACTTCCGTTAAGTAGCCGGTTATATTTACATTTTTACCTGAATTTACTAGGTACAGATTAGATGTAACTACGTAGATACACCACGGATCCACGGAGTTTGCAAGGCGTATTATACGTGAAAAGGGCATATTATGTACATTTATTTTCAGTAAAATTTCTTTATTCAGTAATAACATTTTTTCAGCTTCTTGTCTTGTTCTAAAGTTGCTTTAAATTATTTTAAGCATATTTTGAGACACATTATTGCAACAAACATTATTATTTTCGTGTAATTTTAAAACATCTACTTACCTACTTTACACAGAGCATATTTCTGTATTATTTTTACGGGAAAAGTTTCATTTTAAAGTACAAGAAGGACATCGCTGATATGGTTACGTCAGTATGAGATTATACGTATTTTATCAAATAAGTATGCAAACATATTCCAATGAAAAATAGCATTCCATTAATCTTTTGTACCGATGTCAGAGCGGCTAAATCCATTTCAATAATCCCAAAAGAAGTTTCCCTTGTTATCTCTATCAATTTGACAGTTGAGTCAAAGTAAAAAAAAATACATTACTTATCAAAAGATTAACGTATAAAGTATATACATTTAAAACGTTCACGGCGTCAGTTTGTCTGTTCGTCGAGGTTATCTTTATTAAAACCGACGCAAAATAAGGGGTGTTATTATTATAAATTTTACGTGTCTGTCTGTCTGTCATTTTAAGTACGGTAGCCAATTATAGAGTTCAGTCTGTGGTAGCAGGTTTCAAGGGTCCAGACCCTCCGCCGTCTTTATGAGGGGATAAAATATTGCCTATATCATTTGCTGATAAGGGAGCTTTCCATTAATGAAAGAATTTTTAAAATCGGTTTACTGGTTTAGGTACTTTGACAAATTCGCATTAGGTAATACCTATTATGCTGCTAGGTATAGCATCTCAAAAATGGTTTACTTAGTTAGATAAAATTTTGTATGTACTTGTTCTTTTTGTAAAATTAACATAATATAATTCAAACTTAAATAATAACTTCCGGAATAGATTTATTCCGGAATTTATTATTAGATTCCGGAAGAATTTTTAAAAAAATTCTTGCATGTCGCACCACCGTCTCTTAGAACTTTTTATATTTTCTAGGGAATTTGTCAAATACCTTTTTAATAATAGACCATCTATTATCATCAGAGAGAAAGTATCTCTAATATCCTGGGGATAATATGCATTTTTTAAGAAAAAATATGGTATAAAAAAGCGACCGAGCAATCTTGGTCGCCCAGATATTAAGGATTGCAATTAAACATAATATTATGAATATCCATAATGATAAACCCAAAAAAGAGTAGGAACTTATCTTTACTTCTTGTATTAGGTACCTTAATTAAAGTTAATGCTATATGATATTTAAATTAGTAACTATGTACCGGGTAGGGTATCTTATTAATTAAGGTAGGTATTCTTATAAATAATATTAATTTATTGATAAATTTTCCGATTAAAAATACACTATCTACAATATTTTAATGACCCTGTAACGATAAAATTATTTTATGAGCCAATATGCTAAATATACTTGTAAATAAATAAATATTTAGTTGAGTTCTGTGCTAAGTAACCAAATAAAACCAAAAAAAATGACAATTGTTATCTTGCTTGTATTTTAAAAACTCTTGCACTAACGGAAAGTGACATTATCAGCGAGTAATTGGCTATTATATATCTCCTTATTCTCACGGTAAGGGAAACGCGGGTGAAATAGCGGGACGTCCTCTAGTATAATTTATAATGAAGTCGCATGATTTAATTCCAAAAAGATTACCAGTAATACGGCTAATATTATCTAACTACTTATCACAGCGTATCTAAATACTAATCCCAGTGTTATAATGCAGAGTATACATGAAGTAGGAAAATTATGTAAAAAGATTTCTGAAGTAAATTTTCATAAAGGAGAAACTTATTTATTCGATTCCTATGTTGCCACAGACAGACACGTCAAACATATAGCACCCCTATTTTTGCCTCAGGGGTTAAATCTCAAGCTACCGTAAGAACAGTATCTACTTATAGAGTTAAATCTGTATTAAATAATAAATAACAAGAAAAAGCTGGTCGTTTCTTTAGCTTTTATTTTGTAAGTTACTAACGTCATTTCTCACCCACCACCGTGGAGAGTGGACTGGTTTAAATTAATTAAACGGCTTTAATAATCCCTTAAAGCGGTTGAAGTGCTGGTGAGCGAATACAGTGAATGAAGCTCGTTCAGCGTTAAGCGCTACAATTTGCGCTTCAACCGCTGTCTCCGCCGCGTAGACTTCTGAAGAGCTTATTCGTGTAAAACTAATGCGGGCGGTTTTCAGCGTCTCTGTATGTGTGGGTACGCCTTTATCTAATGCGTTAATGCGTGTGGGTCCCGCTTAATTACGTTTAATACTAGGTTAAATATAGATTTTTTAGTGTAGGTACTTAATGTATACAATTTTCATTGTAATGGTGGCTCTATTATTTGTACCTTAGCTTAACGTTTTCTAGATTTTTCGAATTAAATTATAGAAAGAAAATAACCTTATGGCATGGGATACGAGTAATTTTTTTCATAGTCATTAACAAAAAATAAATTTCCGCTTAAGTTTGTTGATGATATAAATACGTATGGAAATCCTCACTTCGTATTACTTTCAGTAGATGGCGTTAGTTTCATGATGGTACGAAGATCATTTAGCTATTGGTGATAAAATATCTATTATCATGAACGCTTAGAAAAGGCGATAAATAAATAAAAGCGTTTAGAAATAAACCACTCAAATGGGACTGTTAGTTTGCGTCGCCATACTTAACGTGACTTTTTTTTTATTTTTGAAATTCGATCGTCCGATTCACCGCGTCACCGCCGCGAACGTGGAGGCAAGATGGCGTCGCGATCGATTGCGCACGACTGGCACTTACGCCCCTTCGCCACGGCGACGCCCGTGCACCGATATTGCAACGCGGGCACCGCCCTCTGGTAAAACAACAACGAACTAACTAGCGCAATCAACTTACGGGTTTTAAGCTGATACTACACTTGAAATGTAAATTATTTTATTTTTTTTACCTGGCAAAAATAATTGTGAATGAATGAATGAATGAAATATACTTTATTGTACACCAAAAATAGTAATAACAGGCAAGAAATTAACTTAAAACTAATGTACAATTGGCGGCCTTATCGCTAATGAGCGATCTCTTCCAGACAACCAATCGAAAAAAAGATAATAAATACAAGGAATAATAAAGGAATTGTGCATTGTGCTTGTGCGGAGTGTATGAAAGAACGGAAGATTTAATTTTCAGTCACTGTGTGACATCACGTTTTTTGCCTTTCACTACTCTACTCTGATTTTTTGAGACTTTTTCGTGTCACGTACCTACCTAGGCCTACCATACCGTACCACTATTTGCCGTATTGCTAATATAAATGTTAGATTATTTTATAAAATCAGTTATTCTTAATATGACTCTATTCTGCCCTTAGATAACTTAGGTATTATTGTCACGAGGAAAGCTTTTTCAGAAATGAGTGATAAACGTCGTGTATTTATATTTTAAGAGCATCTATTCAAGTAGTAGGTATAGGTAGGTAGAATTTATGTTAGTGCAGACTACTTTATCTGTTTTTATTGTGCTCATACTAAATCAAAGCGTCTCAACACCGCACCAACAAACGGTTTCACCGTCGCAAATTTCATTCGCATCACGTCCGAAGCCGCGGAATTTTCACCCGATAATGAACTCTACTGCACAGGTGTAGAGTATCAAGTTGCTGTGTATGTGGTAAAATTCAACGCGGACCATTTTTTAACTATTTTCACGCGGAACCTATTTATTGGGCCCTTCAGGCCGCGCCTTTGTCATGTCGCCGAGAAAATCGAACTCAGGTAAGCTCAGCCTAGGGGAGCGGTTTTGCCACAATTACGCTTAGAATGCGGATGCAAATAGGGCCGTGCGCCTTCGAAACGGCTCCCGATGCGCGCTCTCTCCACCACCGGTTATCTATTGCCGCAAATAAAACGCCTGTTTCCAATCGGGGCGTTTTATTGAATTGGAACTCTCGTATTTTTTGCCAAAGCCAAATGTTTGTTAAATTTATAAAGGGTTGTTCGCTGGCTTCGGTATTTTCATTTGATCGCTTTTTGCGGCGCAAATATTTTGACGGTCGTCCCCAAAATCATTCATCAGCTAAATTGTACCGGACGTACATCCGTATCGTTGTGAAAGTTGCGGACCGATCCATACAGAAATTTGTGCGTGCTGACCTCTGCGTTTGCGAATGTTGTAAAGGCCAGAAGCGTGTTATCCCCTAGGTGTGTGGATAAAGTTCCGTTTGTTAACAGATACGGAGCGGGGTACGATCTAGCAGCCAGGCGGAAAAACGCGACGCGCGAGTCCACCGCAACACTAAAGGCGTGGCTCAACGAGCACAAGAAGAACCCGTACCCGACCAAGGGGGAGAAGATAATGTTGGCCATCATCACCAAGATGACGCTGACGCAGGTGTCCACGTGGTTCGCGAACGCGCGCCGGCGGCTCAAGAAGGAGAACAAGATGACCTGGGAGCCCAAGAACAAGACAGACGACGACGACGACACCATGCTGTCCGACGAGGAGAAAGACGACGACAAATTAAAACCAAACAAAGGTTCGTTGAGTTCCATCTTTCCCAACATCCGACAGTCAATTTGGTAGCGGCTTCCCTGACGGATATATCGGCTATTGACCGCCGATCACCGCCGCGAATTGATTGTCGAATGTTGATACAGTTCCATACATTCTCTGCGCGCTCTCTAATGTGACATGTACCGCTGTGCGAAATGTTGTCTATAACTTGTGTTTCATGATGCGTTTGCGAATTCCAATGTTCATAATGTAACGTCTTTGGTTGTGTGGTGTTCGTAGACAGAGCTGAACGCTTGGAAATTGGTTTAATTTTGTCGGTGCATAAATCGTCGAGTGAATTGGCATAACCTGGTTGAGGGCCGGAGGGTGTTCGGGTCCTGAGAGGCCGCGGGGGACGCGGAGGGCGCAGGAGGCGTGCGGCGGCGCGGGGGCGGCGGGGAGGGTGGTCTCAGGCGTGTAACTGTGCGTAACCGCTCCTCGCTCCCGGATTTCCTATTTGTAGTAAAGTGGGCGGCGCTCACCCAGACTTCGTGCATCGGTTCTTCCGCACAGAGTCGCGGGGCCAAGGAGCGCGTCTAGGAAGTGTTTACACGAGGAGCTGGATCATTCGTTCGGTAGGTATATAGTTCAAACTGATTACGCACGTGTTCCAAACGACGCACTTTCTCTGATAATATGAGGATAGTGTGCGCGTTTCTTTATTCTTTTTAAAAGAAAATTTTCTTTTTACTTTCCCGTTCAACTAAGTGATAACGATAAGTCTGTGCTAGTAGTTGTTACGACAAACAGTCCAACGGACGAAGATCGAAACTTTTTGACTCATAAAAGCTTACAGTTTCGAAGTATTAAAGTTTAGAATGAAAAAACAATGTACGATTTTGTATCTAAAATAAAATTAAAAGGGGAAATTGATAATAAATAATATAGAGCTTTTTAGAACAAATAAAATAAAATAGCTATTCTAAGTTAATAGTTTCATTTCTTGTAAAATTTTCATACCGGATGTCGTGAGCTCAAAGTGGGCTCACGATAGTTTCTTCTTCTGATTCCGTGAGCATAATACGAACTCATATTACTTCTTAATTTACTTCAGCTAACCTGTTGGGACTTGTGGGGTGATAAGATAGCTTTGTATGAGGACTGTGAGTGACATTGTTATGGAGGCAACAGTATGCCCGAAGCTTTACCTCACCAACCTGCCTCATGTCGTGTTCTCGCCAAAGGATTTGTCGCCTTTTATGTGAATCGTAAGCGTAAGTAACGTTTTACAAGATTTTACAATGCGTATAACGATTGTGCGCGGGTTCTACGAGCAATATATCGAGTTCACACACGTGCTTCAATAGACCAATGCAACCTGCAATAGCCGGACTTACCTAATTTCATAAAGGCTGGAAGTTTTATAGCACAGTTCGTATTCACGTATAAACCAGACCAGCCCCTGTAGCCAAGTGGAACGTCGATTCTCTTTCTACGATCGCAAACGCTAAGAAAACTAGAAAAATGTATGAGAATTGCATTATTTCACTCATTGTAAGAAATGGAATGTATTGTTGATTAAAGGTAGAATTTCTTTTTGTTGTTTTTTGATTATGTAATTAGTCATTTCATATCCATTGATATATTATAATGAGTCTAATATTCCTAGGGGCTGTACAGTGAAAAAAAAAATTAAAGCCTCAATAGCTCCACGAGAAAGCGCTGTGAGATCGCGGTGGATTTACTAGAAAGTCCTGGGTACGATCCCCTGCTAACCCGATTGAGGTTTTCTTAATTCATCCAGGTCTGGCTGGTGGGAGGCTTCGGCCGTGGCTAGTTGCCACCCTACCGACAAAGAGGTTCCGCCAAGCGATTTAGCGTTTAGGTACGGTGTCGTGTAGAAACCGAAAAAGGTGTGGATTTTCATCCTCCTCCTAACAAATTAGCCCGCTTCTATCTTAGACTGCATCATCACGTATCATCAGGTAATTGTAGTCAATGGTTAACTTGTAAATAAAAAAACAACCTCTCTTCTATAAGGAGGGAGGCCTGCCCCCTTAGCCAAGTGGCACGTCGATTCTCTTTCAACGATCGCTAACGCTTCATTTGCTATCGACAGGTCACACGATCAGGATCTGTCATTCCCATATATTTTTTTAGTTTTCGAAGCGTTTGCGATCGTAGAAAGAGAATCGACATGCCAGTTAGTTAGGCGGCTGGCCTGTAGCAGGATGTTACCATAGACATAATGGTGATTAGACTAGGAGCCGTGATAGCCCAGTGGATACTACCTCTGCCTTCGATTCCGAAGGGTGTGGGTTCAAATCCGGTACGGGGCATGCACCTCCAACTTTCTAGTTGTGTGCATTTTAAGAAATTAAATATCACGTGTCTCAATCGGTGAAGGAAAACATCGTGAGGAAACCTGCATACCAGAATTATCTTAATTCTTTTTGTGTGTGAAGTCTGCCAATCCGCATTGGGCCAGCGTGGTGGACTATTGGCCTTACCCCTCTCATTCTGAGAGGAGACTCGAGCTCAGCAGTGAGCCGAATATGGGTTGATGACGACGAGACTAGGAGCGGGGGGATGGGACCTTTAGTCATCTCAAGAATGTCAGGTCGGTGGAAAGTATGTTCTCGCATTTACACCAAAGTCGAATTTCTTAGGTATTACGCAGGCGTTTTTTTTGTCGGCGTGTGTTTTTATTGGGAGGCTGGACGCCGGGGGCGTCACGGCTAACAGCCGCCGTGTGCCGGTTTAATGAAGTCCACTTTTGCGTAGAAGGGTCCTTGCTGCAAGCCCGGGGTTATAAAACGTACATAATAACACCAGTGTCGATATTGATGGAGACGCGAACGTTTGGCTTACTGGATACGCCGTTTTGTTGGACGAAAAGCCAAATTCTTTTATTTTTTTTTTGTTGTTTTCTTAAATTAATCAATACATTCGTCTTACATAATGTGATTGTAGGGAATTGCTTAAATAATAAATTGAAATTGACATTCATGCAGTACGTAGATCAATAAACAGTAATATTTTTTATTTATTGTATAAGTTCATTTTCATAATAATAATTCAAAATAAAAATAAATTTTAATTACAATAGCAACAAATAATTATCATATAAAGTCTTATACAAGAAAAAATATGCATTTTTTTTTATTTTGTGAGACTGTCTGTCTGTCTGTCACTTAACTTCAAGTGAGATAGCAAACAGTTATTCCAGGTTTTCTCAAAGTGTCGGCTCCACGAATCCCTGTTAAAATTTCCAAGTGAAGGCGAACCCCTTACTAACTAAAGGAATAAGAAAAAGGTAAATTAGACTGTTGAAGAAAATAAGATTTTTATTTGAATAAAAGGTAGCATAAAGTACCGAAAGAAATGTCTTGTAATATTAATGTGATGGGTGTGCTTGTCGCAAATGGATTCAATGTTTAGAGTAATTTTGGACAATTTTAACCTTAATTCTGACTTGGTATCAGTTACGTAAATCTTGTCGCGAGCCCCCTGCCGCCGAATGGCGAACCAACTCGCGTCCCCACTTTGAGAAACCTCAAACTATTCAATAAAACAATTTAGTACCTACACTAATGCATACAATAATGCTGACTTAAATAAGTTTATCAGTTTTAGCGTAGACTTGAAGCAATAAAAAGTAATAAGTACGAGCCCAGCGCTCATACTTAATTAATTTATTTATGAATATTATTCGTAATTAAACTAAGACAGATGCAATAAAGCCTGCAATAGATGCTCGGTTGTACTATTTAACATAGTACCTAACTGTTAGTAACATGCATACAAACTTGTTTTCTAATTTATTTGCTAACGAGCAACCCGCCTCGACTACAGACCGGTGCAAGGGAGTAATGAGATTTACGAATATATGTGTACAATATTCTCACGTTTCTTCGTCGCCATCATCATATCAGCCGATGGGCGTTCACTGCAGGGCATAACAATCCTGAGCTATTTGCATCCAGCGAATCCCTGTGACTCGCTTGATGTCATCAGTCCGGCCAACATTGCGAATCACCAACTTTTTTTTAATAAACTACTGGGCCAGTCCTCTGTGCTCGTGCTCAAATCCATCACTATATTTTAAAGCCGATTAAGGGGGTTTAGGTTTACTTCAATTATCACTAACAGATGTTAGTGCCTAATAGAGAACAGAAATGTCAGTTTTCTGTGCTGCCCGAGGCATAGGTGTATGACATCACCAGCTTTTGATCTAAATAGGTAGGTACTGCTACTAAGAATTTCTCGAAAACTTCGGATCTCTTCGGAGAATTTTCTGGAAACTGCAGACTACTACAGAGGATTTGTTAAAAGCTCCGGACTGCTACGCAGAACTTCATGAAAACTCCAAATTTCTACGAAGTTGGCGGTACGTCTTTGCCGGTAGGGTGGTAACTAGCCACGGCCGAAGCTTCCCACCAGCCAGACCTGGACAAATTAAGAAAATCTCAATCTGCCCAGCCGGGGATCGAACCCAGGACCTCCGTCTTGTAAATCCACCGCGCATACCACTGCGCCACGGAGGCCATCAAAAAATCTAATAACTTTGGATCCTAAGATCTAAAGTCAAATGTAATAATTTAAATAAATAAGAAGCGCTAATATACACATTATCGTATTATTTTCACATTTATATATTGTCATAAAAGTCTTAAGAATGACCGAATAAAAATCCTCATATTTATTACAATGTTTAGGTCACTTCTTGCATAGATCCGCACAGGATTTTAGAGGCAGAATGTGCCTCGCAGGCACGTGCGAGCAACGCCGCTGCATTAATAGGGTTAACTTTTGTTTGAGGCCACTTGAGTAATGCGCTTTGAACCCCAAACGTATGTCGAAGTAATGGTAATAATGTAACAACTATAATACTCACAGCGTCAAAGCTCCTTAGTTAAAGAATTGGACTCAAATCCAATATAAATCCGGGATTCGATTCTCACCTGTTGAAAATTGTCCAGTATCCACGTTAAGTAGGGGAAAAGAGCAAATTGTTTAATGAAAAAAACAGGTACCTACTAGGTAATAAAAATAATATTCATTTTATTCATGAAAATTTCTAATATTGGCCTTACTTAGCCTATTGGTTTTCTATGATCTGTGGTTGGCCTAGTCACACATTAAGTGCTCAAACAAGGTGCGGAACCCACGGAAACGCTCTCAGATGTTCCTTAACAATACGTCTCTCTAGCCCTAGGATTCCGCATTCGCACAAAGTCTCTACCGGCAAAGACGTACCGTCAATTTGCGTTTCGGTACGAAGCCGTGTAAAAACCTAAAACGAAGTACCTATAGGTTGAATAATATTACACCTCTCCCATGTAAGCCAGCTTACATTTTAGACTGCACTTAAAATCAGGCTAAATCGCAGGAGCTGACTTTATAACATAAAAATTGATCTGACTTCAAAGACGTATTTCAATTATTTTGATTATAGCACAAAATTACTAAACCGATATTTATAAAAATGAAATGAACACATCCAAATCAATATGGAAGTATATTCTTTCAAACAAAAATAGAATTTTCAAAATTGTTTAATAAATGGCGAAGTTATGAGGTAAGAAATATTAAAAACAAAAATAAACACACGCTTCAAATTGAGAACCTCCTCCTTTTTTGAAGTCAGTGAATAAAAGAAATAAAACTTGTGAGACAAGCCAACACACATTATGCTAATAAATAAATAGCATTAACCTTATCTCGTGCTCATAAGTCCTAAAGCACACAACATAACAGCTAATCTTAATCCTGTATTATTACCGCGGTTCCCATAGACTTAACTGAGTTAACGCCTAACCAAACAAGACCGTAACAATTCTTTTAACTATCAATGTTCGCAACCCATATATCATTTTAAGTCGCCAATAATAAGGGCCCCTATAGACTGAGAACTTGGTTGCACGCTCGGCTACGGCGATTATCATCATCTATTACTTCTATATTAATATTATAAAGGTAAAGTTTGTGAGTTTGTGATGTTGTAAGGGTAATCTCTAGATCTAACTAAATCGATTTTAAAGGAGAACCGGCAAAAATATATGGGAGCCAATAACAACATGCGATATATTATTGGATAGGTTTTACAAACAAAAATATTATTTTGAAGACAATAGATTGAACTTATTAATGATAATAGTAAATACCACGCGATTATACAAGTTACCTAAAATACAAGAAAATGCGTAGTAAATGTCACCCCTACTTATGAGTTTAAGTGTGTTTTAAGCCATTCAATAATACAGTTATTGCTATAAAAAAAAACGCTGAATTAATTCTAAAGCCTTCAACCATTACGATTGCCAAGATGTTGGCAACATTCCCATTTCGATGGCCAATATAATTCTTTCGCTAAGTATTTTTTTATTTGGCAGTTACTTGTAAGTAAAAGTCGACAACTTGTGGATTCTGTTTTGCAAGATGGGAACGTATCTATTTAATAAAGTATTTTACAACTAGCGGACGTCCGCGACTTCGTCCTCGTAAAAGTCGATGTAAGCTTTCAACACCTATTTCACCCTCTTCGAAACATTTTACAAAGATATAAGTCAAAATATAAACAATAGGAAAAAAACCCCGATTTTGAAATACCTATTCTTCATTGGTGCTCCATTCTTATTGGTCATAGCGTGATAATATTATATCCTTTAAAGCCTTCCTCGATAAAGATCTATCTAACACTAAAACAATTTTTCAAATCAGACCTGCAGTTCTTAAGATAAGTGCATTCAAACAAACAAACTCTTGAGATTTATAATATTAGTATAGACTTAATTGTATAAAATACTAGCGGAGGCCCGCGGTTTCGTCTGCGTAAAACTCGATGTAAACTTTCAAAACCCACTATAATAACCCTACCGTACCGTACCCAACCCTACCCCTATCCTGCCCCTACCCTGTCTCTACCCTATCCCTACCCTACCCCTAATCTACCCTACCCCTACCCTACAAGAAGTCTGTCTATAAGTGAAGTGTGTGTTTAGCAGTATTTAGGTAGTTGTCGGTCGGCGAAATTTGACTCTATAATTTGTATCACGCCTATGTTATTGGCTTATGCATTGATGTAGAAACTTATACAATTGTCTTAATTTATTAAGATCTCTGGGGTTAATTAGTTTCTTAAAGTATTTGCCATACCTTTTTTATATGATCAATATTTCCTTTTAAAGAAAATTAAGACTGTGTTAATGAGTATGACAATAGTAAATGGGTTACCGGTTTAGTAGTTTGTTTGTTGTGATTGCAAAATAAAAATAAAAAATAGTCCGATCTATTTTTTGTACCAGGACAGGACAGAATTCATTGACAGAACAACTCATCAGTTTTATGAATTGTGACAAGTTTAAATTGGTCGTAGTTTTAGTTGCTCGTGCAAATCGACCAGTTTGCGGGGACTCCTAACCGAAACGTCAGTGTTCGTGACACGTAATATATCATCTCGGAGTCGCAACTCGCAAATAGAGAATGAAAGCTTTCACACGTCGCCGTCGCCCCGCTCGAGGTTTGTAAACAAACAAACGTCGTTCGCTCTAAGCCACTCATGAATAAAAGCGTACAACCCCACTAATAAACAGGGACAGTCGTGGACAGGGCAGAAATCAGCTTCTTCATATCAAACAAGGAGACGCCCGCGACTACGTCTGCGTGGATGACTTATAATTCGAATTTTGAAGACAAGACTTGTATACTTGTATAACAAAAAAAAACTTAAAGTTCATGTAACAAAAAATACTTAAAAATAAAAAAACTCAAAAACACAAAAATGGTTTACAAGTACGTTGAAGACGTAATGTTAGTGTTTCTGGAAAAACTGCTTAACCAAACAAAATTTAATTAATGCTCTAAACAACGTTAATTAATACAAGAGTAGAAGATATAAATATTTAGAAGTACACTGCCTTCAAAACTAAACTAGATAGAACATACGATAGGAATTAGGTATTTTCTGCATTTTAGTGTGGCACAATTTATGTGATTTTGAAATTAGGACTTAGTAAGATCACAATGCATTTTATGAAATTAAATATCACGTGTCTTAAATGGTGAAGGAAAACATCGTGAAATCTGCACACACACATCTGAACATTTTCTTAATTCTCTGCGTGTGTGAAGTCTGCCAATCCGCATTGGGCCAGCGTGGTGGACTATTGGCCTAACCCCTCTCATTCTGACAGCAGATTCGAGCTCAGCAGTGAGCCGAATATAGGTTGATAATGGAGACTACAATATCATAAGTTATGTTTAACTGACTTACTGTAACTGAATTTTCAGATACCACAAGAAAAATGACAATACTCGGAACTGTTCCAAATTTTCCATTTAAAGCAAATTGTGTTTGTGTTTATGATATCTTGTATGGGGCGATACGGCCATTAATTGCACGCTGGCAACAAAATCCAGTGTTTTATTCTTGTGTGAACTCGTGTAGCCACCCCCTAAATCCGTCCCCATCCAATAAATGTTAATTTTTGTCGCGAGCACGCACTCCTCAAACAAAAATATTAATCCGGGCGGCCTTAATGGAAATCGAGTGCGTACAGACAAACAGCAGTGAAACTTGGAAGTGTCGCTGGCCTGTTGTTTGGAGGAGCAATAAATTGCAACGTCGCTTGTAGTGCAGCTGAGTGCACTGCGGGGAGCGGCCCTCCGCTGAGGCTAACTTTGGGGTCCCGATTCTGATATGAAATCCAAACAAATCAAACTATTTATCTCTATAACCTTATTTAAATTTAAATTCATTTATTCAAAGCTAGGTAAGCCCATTAATCATTTACTTGACAAATGATAAAGATTATAATAGGTACATATAATAAAAGTCCCTACAAAAGGCCTATGCCCTGCAGTGGACGTCCATCGGCTGATATGATGATGATGATATCCAAAGAGTTCAAACTCTCACCTTATTTATAAATTCATTTATTGAAAGCTAGGTAAGCCCATTAACTATTTACTTAAGAAATGATGAATATGATAATATTATAATACACGTGATAAAATTGAAGATGTAAATTAAAATAATAATAAAAAATACAGCTACCCCCATTCATACGAGAGTTCTTTTAACAGACGTTAGAAAAGCGTTCAAATATAGTATGAAGTTAAATTAAGGTCTATTAATTACCAACTCCCAAAATTGAAAACGCAAAACTGCTCAAATAAAGCGTTTTGACAACGCTGTCGTGTGAACATATACTTGGGAATGAATTTGTTGTATTTGAACGCTTTTTTAACGTCCGTTAAAAAAACTCTCGTGTGAATGTGGGTTTAGATTGATTCAAAGATATGAAATTATTGAAACGCAAATAAATAACGATAAATCTTATTAATTGTCTAATCGCGATTTATTAATTTATTATTTCGCGATTATTTAATGTCGTTAAGCTTATAATATGTATTACTTTTAATAAAAATATTTCTAACAAACTTGGAAAAAAGGATCGAAATAGAATACTTAGGTAGGTGCATGAAACATAGAACAATGGAAATTCATTTTAGTTTAGGTCAAAAATATCTCTACATATATAAAAATGCCCAGAACCCTTTTGTCCTCGATTTGAGCTCGCACTTTTATATTTTCCTATTTTGGTCCCCTTCGTCCCTAGCGATGACTAAAGGGGAAAACCACTCGACGCGCCGAGCTTGCCATTTCCACGCTAGCCGCGGGATGGTCCTTTGCATATCCGGAGATGGGTGATGGGTGATGTGCATTTGATGGGCGCGCAGTGTGCTTGGGTGTGAGGGATACAAATTAAAAAGCTTTTAAGTGCAGAGTCCCTTGAGCATGGATTTGATATGTTAGGTATATCTTGGGCTTAAAATAGTCCCATCTATTATAATTTGAATTTAGAATATTTGAATTATTAGTTTTGACATGAAATGCATCTAATGATTAGAATTAAAATTAGGGAAAGTAACCACTACACTTATTTCAACAACAAAGTAGCACCTATATATGAATAGAATTATATGTACCTATCTAGTTTTTGAAAAATAAATCAAAAGATAACTTTCTACTTGAAGATTTCTGGAAAACTGATAAACTGATATTTTTGGATATGAAAATCACTTTTTCAAACTGCATCGTGGACACATAAAACGAAGGAGCTTATTATGAGGATATCAAATATATTTCTTTTTGAATTTTGAAATATTTTTTTTTGCCGAAAGTATTAAATCGAAAATTTTGAAAATAATTCTGAAGTTAGCTTTCTCTTAAAGATTTTCGGAAAACTTTAATCTCTACATTTTTAAAATAATGGTCACTTTTAGGGGCGACATGGAAATATTTTATAATTACAATTTTAGATAACAGCCTTCGAAACCATCTTTACGTTTTATTAGACCCATACTCTTCCATTACGAGAAAACAAAACAAAACAAAGAAACAAACCAGTCAACATCAAGCTAAATAAGCCTAACTAATTGATTGACAGCAAATTTCATATATGAGATTATCAAATCAGCACCGCATATAGAATACCCAATTAAAACACAAAATGCGCAATTGGCTGCTAACCTGGAAAAGTCAAAATCATTAGCAACGATATCACAATCTGTTATCAATGTAAACAAAGTAAACGAAACAATTTGTACAGAAATTACAGTAATGAACACGTTGGACGTATCGCGTAGCATAAATACATTACGGAATCATCCAATTGCCGCTTATCTCCCGTTGCGGGCCTTTATTACATTAATACAATGAAAATTAAAACAATTTGCCGGATGGATATCTTCGCGCCGAGTATCGGTGGCGTCCCTATTTATCCCTAGCGAAGGGCAGGCGGATAACCCCACTTTAACATCGCTGCACGGCTGATGGGTACTGAATATTCAGTATTACAGATATATATATTCAGTATATTCTGAATATATATATATATATATTCAGTATATACATCTTATATACATTACATTATATATATACCTTAATTTAAACATAATTATAATTTTGATGACTTGTTTGAGTTCCTTTCAAATTTAATACCAGTATATTTCGATCTAGTATATTGAAAACGGTAACTAATGCCGGCAAAATCACGTAACTAAACCAAAATGATTCCGTATTCCGTTAATAATGATACATTATTAATCTGTTAAGAGTATATGGATTGAATAAGCGTGCTGTCATCTGTCACTGCATGTTCATTAACCATCTACTAAGATGAAGTTAAACTTGTTATTAAGAAGCTTGGACACAATATTGACGCTATATGGAGATATCCTAGCGATAACTCCAAGTGTTTGAGTACTTAATTTAAATATCCTTTTATATGCACCAGACAATGTGCCCGTTTTCTGCGCAACTAAGTAAATTGATAATGATTAATAATTTATAAGAATAATTTACCCCAACTGTACTGTATACCGTTGCAAATGCAGTAAACGTCTTGTATATTATGCACATACAATACATTCACAATAAACCAAAGAAGTTGCACATGTTTTGAAATTCTATATCATTCTCTTTATTTGCGATTCCACATCCTGTTGTAGCATCAATATGTAATGTGACCGATTTATACAGAGACGTCACAGTACCCGTCAGTCGTGAATCGGATAATAAAAGCTAGGAGCAGTCAGCATTAAGCGGAATAAAGTGAATGAAGCCGAGCGGTCGCGCCCCCCGCGCCTCTGAATCTCATTACGCGGACCCTACGCCCAGAAAGCCACTTTACAACGGAAAATGGTATTATGATAATACTTAGAGCCTTATAAAATTTTGCTGAATAAACATTTTCTGTGAAATTGCACAATAACACCCATTTTTTACGAATCGAGGATAAGCGAGTCGGTTTAATTTCATTGCAGTTGTAAAATTTTGTTAAATTATAACAACGTGCTCCGTCTGGCTCGGAATATTGCAGAACTGGAACGATGGAAACAATTTTTTTAATAATTTTTTAAAATACAGTGTACTAAATAAATAGATGCCTAAGTAATACCTACTCGTAAGAACCTATGTACTGTTTTAACGTGGCACGTGAACACACATACACATAGAAATTATGCCCCCTTAGCCAAGTGGCATGGCGATTCTCTTTCAGCGATCGCTAACGCTTCGAAAATTATGGGAATGACATTTGCTATCGATAGGTCACGTGATCAAGATCTGTCAATCCGATACATTTTTCTAGTTTTCGAAGCGTTAGCGATCGTAGAAAGAGAATCGATGTGCTATTTGGCTAGGTATAGTCTATGAATCGCAAAATCTCTTAAAATTACATACCTACCTACTGATGTAATTTTCGACACACATTTACATAAACACTCTGCGTTGATGTGCACCTTCAGCTGGCCTATTCAGTATTTTGTTCTTTATTATCAACTTATTAAAATAAACATCAAACCAATTGACAAAATACCATCAACATACTGTATGATATCCACCAGTAGGCACCGGATGACATTTTGTTACATGGAATCTCAATTTCGTATACGTCAAATATTGTGAATTAGCCTGCTGGATGGTTAAATTAATTAATGACTTACTATAATAATTTCAATTTTTTTTAGAACGAATAAGGAACTCAAGCTAACTTATCCTAATAACTATACAAATCATGCCCACGTGGAATGGTGGCAAGAATACTGGCTGCATTTCCGCGCTGGATAATACCTAATGCTTAACTACATATCAAAATCTCAAAACTCAAATTGAATGTTTAATAATATTTAAGACCTACCTGATAACGGTAGTTCGCTGAATATATTTACTTGAACAGGAGGCAAGGAGTGGAGCGAGGTTGACCATTAATTGTGTGGGTCCCGCATTCCGGCGAGACGAGCGCGAATGGCGCAGCCACGGGGGTGTCGGGAAATGCGAAATAAATGCCCGGCTTAAACACTCGTACCTACGTAAGGGATCGCGTCGCCCGCGGCGGGGGAGGCGCCCCAAAGTGGTATTTTCACTTCGCTAATCGGATAACCACTTAACGAACGGGTCAATGCGCGTCGGACGTATTTTCACATGACTTTCACGAAGGGTAGCGTAGATACCGCATCTTACGAGCGGAAACTTACGGCCACTGTGTAACGGTCAGCTCTATGGCGTATCGATATTGAATAAGCTCACTGTAAGCTCTCTTTTATCGCTGTGACTGCTGTAACGATATATTACTTAGGATACGTAGACAACATTGGATTTTTAAACTCACAAAGCGTTAAACAAGACGACATTAATGCTAATAATGAAGATACATTTATAGAGCACCTCTTTGTAGATGTCTCTATTCAGTACGATTGTATATTTTTATAAGATTTCGTATCTCTACTCATTTACATTTTTTTTATTATGGGTAACTATGGCTGTGCGTTTGTGATTGTCCTCAAACTGGTTGGAAATCTCGAGAAGTTGTAAGTTTGCAGTAACTATTTATTTTCATGGAAATAAAAGGTAATTGTAATTAATAGAACCAATTCATATTTTTTCTATGCCTAGTTCTAATTCTCGAAAATTCCCACAAGTTGAAGGACGCTGCTGTCATTGTATGGATTCCACTTGCTGTTTAAATTTGTATCATGACTTGGAATACGATTATCTTTACAGATGAGGAAAGGAAGGGGGACGAGCTTCTCCAGGGCATGCACAGTCAACTACTCGGCTACGGGATAAAGGAGGAGTCCAAGCGAGGGACTTCAGACTGCGGCGTGCCGATACCAGCGTCGAAGCCCAAGATTTGGTCTTTAGCAGACACCGCGGCATGTAAAACGCCGCCACCGGCCGCGCAGCCGTGGCCTCAGCATGGATACGGGCCAGGGCCGGAGCGGTCGGTGTCTGACGGTGGTGCAAACGGGTTCGCACTACCTGCGACGGCGGCCGCGAGTCCAGCGAGCGGGTCGTATGGGAGATACGGCGGTTTCCCCGGACAGTACAACCAGCATCCGTGCGTGCATCCAGCGGCGTTCCCCGACGTTCAGACTGACACTCCGCCACAAACTCCGCCCAACATGAAGGTGCCCAGCGTGGCCAACCCGCTGGGCAGCGGCGGCGGCTCCGGCTATTGTTTCCCTCGGCACCAGCAGTCGCCACAGCGGGACCCCTACCACAACCCTCACCATGCGAACAACCATCAACCCAACCAGCACCACAACGAGGGTTCGGCCGCCTTTAAACCGTTCTACAAAAGGTGAATACTGCATATTCTATACTATGTTTAAACATTATAAGTAGTAGACGGTAGAGCTCTTTGTGACGGACAGACAGATTCGCTCGAGGAAGCAATACCATAGGGATATTGCTTCCTCGAGCGAGCTGTCATGTGTTCCCCCAAACTCTTCGAGCAACGGCAGTGCAACATCACTTTCCAACGTTTCTAAGAAGAAAGTCAAATTCAGTTTTTCGTAAAATGTCCCAAGGCTCGAACATAGAGAAAGCCTCATATAATTAGAAGGCTCACAGGCTAATTACTGGACCAAAGAGGAAAGAGAAGAATAAAATGACTTTTTATTAATTAAGGACGCCCGCGACTTCGTCCGTTTTCGTCCGTCGTCGTTCGGTTCTCTTTAATCCAGCCCTTACATTAAGTATCGCTGTAAAAATGGAGTAACTTCTCCCGTTTTCCCAACGTTTCCCTTCACTGCTCTGCTCCTATTGATTCTAGCATGATGAAAAGTATACTATAACCTGCCCAGGAGTGTGAAGAATAATTGTACCATGTTTCGTTAAAATCCGTCGAGTAGTTTTTGTTTCTATAACGAACATACAGACAGACTGACAGACAAAAATTTTACTGATTGCATTTTTGGCATCAGTATAGATCACTAATCACCCCCTGATAGTTATTTTGGAAATATATTTCATGAATTGATCTTTTACAGATTTATTGTAAGTATAGGTATAGATAGATAGATAACCGCCTTATTAAATGTCTTAAATTTCTTACGTTTGCTATACTATTACTTAGCCGGTTAAAACAATACCGATGTCCCATCGTATCCCCGAAACCCGAGAGATGAAACATATGCAAATGAGGGGTATCGGAAATGGATGATCGCTGTAAAGATATCGAGGACTAAAACGGTGCCGCATCTTACTCACTTACTAGCTATATAGATTACGTTATATGACGTCTGCCTCGTTTACCCAGTGGTTATAGTCTGTAGCTTCAGACGTAGAGATCCTGGGTTCGAGTCCTAGGTTGGGATGTAAAATATTGAGTTATTTTTTATTTAGTAAGTAAGTTAAGAGTTGCGAAATTCTCGATTGCATTGGTAGTTTCTGTTACCAATTCAGATTAAGATCGGAGGGTGTCAATTCCATGTAATGAGCCTATAAAATAGCCCGATAATAATTTACGAGATGACGTTGATGTTTTTAAATCTCTGACCTTGACTAGGTCATTGAATAGGTATTACTTGACTAAGTAGGATTATAAGTTAAAAACCTCGTAGTCTAAAGTGTTATCGTAATATATCTTGCTTCACACAGCATCACTGAGTTTCACTGAGCATGGTATTGATGGTGGAAACTTCTACGCTACAGAACAGTGGCATGCACAGGGTATTCAACTAGGGTATATACTATACGTACAATTTGTAAAAAATGGAAAATTACTTCTCGTTCGGTTCGTAATTACTCCCCAGGGTAAGCAGTGCATTTTTGCATCTATGTTGTGCTACAGAATGTCCTAAGCAGAAAAAAAAATGCTCTTAAAATTACATCAATTTTACTAAAAATTCTTATTAATGGTTGTTCAATCCACCTTTGAACAATGTATGCAGTGCAAGCGACTATATTGTATGGGCCACTTTCAAAAGAAATATGGTAGACCTTGTCTTGCGGTAGTGTGCGATCAATTTAACTGCGAGAGCTTGAGTGTCATGTTGGTAATTGAAAACAATGGAACGTCGAGTGTCGGAGTGAGGGACGCAGGGCAGGGAGGGTGTAGGGAGGGAGAGATTGCAATCTCGCGTCATTAGTCAGTGTCAGCCAGAATCACAACGCACCTACACGATGACCTGCCCAAATTGGAAATCTTGCGTAGATCTATCATACCGTTCAAATTGCGTTGGCCTACGAAAATTTGAATAAAAATACTTTTTCGCAGCTTTTGTAGATTTCTTTTGAATCGATTTTGTGGCAGACGATCTTCCAAGATATAAGTAATGTAAACACCGCCTGTTCACCTGAATTAAACTTAGCTGGCCACGCGTGTCTTGATTGGTACTTACTTACGTTTCCAATGGTAGGTTTTTTTTTGTACAACGCGTATTATTGGATAAAAAAATCGGTCGCTTCCCTGGTTGAGGTATGAAACATTTGCAAATAAACAATTTAAGCTTACACTATTGTATTTGTTAGATTACGGAGTGAGTTATTCATAATCCGAAGTTAGGAAGTTAGTGGTGTGTGTCTCGGAGTGCACTTTATGGCGTCCGTTCCGGACATTATCAATAAAACCTGTTAGTGGTCACTCGTATGAAGCGCTCTTTAAAATAATGATGTACGATAAGTTCATCAATATGCGTTTACATCAAGCAGTAACATAAATATCAACTGTTAGATGTACGTTAGATCTTAAAGATCTTGCGTCCTTTACGATCCAGACAATGACATGACGACCGACAATGCTTCCCGGGTAACACAATCATAAGCAACACACGTCTTCGCCGGCGAAGACGAGGTCCCCGATATCTAACGTCACCCGGACGTGGATTTTCAAACTCACGATCTCGGGGGCATCCGGACTGATTCACTCAGATCACGGGTACACCCTCCCGAATGGCCCTCTAAGCCGAGGTCCGAGTCTCATAGGAGACGCCTTTAGAGAGTCATTCCGTCCTCTATCTTTATTTCTCATCAGGCGATGCTTCTACGCTCGCCCAAACCCCCCCCTGACGCCGTAGTGGTCCCACATGGAGCCATCGGCACTTACTCAACACACAAAAAAAAAAAATTAAAGACTTGAAGTTCACGTAAATTAATAACATAACTGCGGTGACATCACTCAGTATCCTAGATCGAGGCAAAAAAGTGTGAACGGGAATCCTTGAAGCTCCCATTATGTTCAAGCCGCGGCGCATATTTCCGAGAGCCGTAGAAGCATTTCTTCGAACGCCACCGCGGCACCCGCCTGCCGCTCTGCTTACAATAAATCCAGCAGGCGACGTCGCCTCACACGGAGTCACCGCCAAGAATTCTGTTTTAGCCGAACGCTCACAAATTCACATCTACCAAACCTTTTGTATTATTTTCTTTTTCACGCCTTTTTGCCCAGCGAATTCCTTGACGCGAAAATAACTCGCTTATCGCGGCATTCTTTTAAAGGAGCCCCAAAAAGAATGGCCAGAGATGGACGCTCCTCGTTTTTGACTTAAATACCTTACCCGTATCGCTTTTTATTTAGCCAAAGTAATATTACTACCACACCAAATACTCCAATGGTGCATACGTTTTAGCCAAATTAACGAAGAACGCACACATTACACAATAGTGTCAATAACAGTGATCTGGCAATTGTAACAATCAATGATTATGACTATGGTTGTAAAACTCTTTAAAAGGTAACACAACGTCCTCAAGTCTCTTTTAGTTATTAAAAACAATTACACTAAATATATCGATACTAATCATACAACCACTCTCAATTACAATAGCACAAAGCTCACTGCTGTCTTCAAATCGAAGTTAGGGGTATTGTATCGAATAGATTACCTGTCATGACCCACTGCCGTCACCGGGCGACGCCAGTCTCCACAGTTACAGTGCAGTCTGATGCCACAGTCGGAATTATTACAAAGCCGTATTCATGACGAGCGATCACGGCGGATTGTGGGCCTTCGATTCGTAATCCGGGCACACCTAGCTCTGTTACCATTCACTGGCTCATTTGAATAATACAAAGCGGGAATTGTTCTTATGACAAAAAACCTTAATTTACGAACGTACAATAGTATAGCCGGTGGCGTCGCGTCGGCGCACGGCAGTCGAGAGATAACTCGCGGCCGTGCGTAGGCGCAGGCTCAATGGGGCCTCTTCATTCACAATATTACACTGCCTCCACATTAAAGCCGCTTTAATACTCTTTTTATTTCCCAGCGCCCTAATCTTCCCCCTTATCTCCCGGTGCTCGGGTCCTTCTCCGCTTCATTCAGTCGGCGAACCAGTTCGACTTCTTTTTTCATTGACGCCGTGTACAAAGTTTAGATGACCGCGGGCGAGGTCAAATTTTTATTTCTTTCACATTTCGGTTTTCCGGTCCGGGCGATTCGTTAATAAATTCTCAGATAATGAGACTGAACGTTTCGTCACCTCGTCTCGATTGGTTTGTGTTTTGTACCTTTTTGGGCCGTTGTGTGAACGCGGCGGGCGGCGGGGGAGGGGGACGCACAGGCCCCGGTCGGCAATGGCGCGCCGGGCGACACCGAGATAGAATCGAATCGGGACGGACCTTGTTTTTTCGGTAATTTAAATACCGCTATTCTTTTTAGGGGACCCTACTCTGTTTAAAATGTGGCATCGTTCGGAAGCGTTATTAAAATTTTTATTGGATTTTGATTGTCCTGCCCATAACACAATAGCTTCTAGTTCAACAATTCACATTGTACATGGAAATGTCATAAAATGTTACTTGTCAAAACGGAAAGAGATATCACAAACATTTTATATGATTGGGAGGAGACCAAACTGTCAAATAAAAACGGGTTAAACGATCGGTGCATGCCTACTTATTGCCTTTTTATTGTTGCAGGTAAAGCAAGTGGGTCCTGGGTTGCGGCACCTTCAACTAGGAACTTCTAGAGACTTCTGAGAGATCACATTGGCGTAGTGTTTCACTCATCGAGTCAAGAAAATTGGAGGAAGGGCGAGCGAGTCATCCTAGGGCTATACGCACATCGCCTAAATTTCAATTTCACTGACATGACAATCGTGACGTGGAGCCGAGATCGTTGCAGTGACATTTAAATCGTGTCGTGACGTCAAAATTTTAATGCAATTACGGTTTTAATGTCGTTGACAATGATTTAGTCTGGTTACAACATCTCTGGCTGATCTGGCCTGCTGTCGCTCTAACATATGATGTATATTTAATTTCGTAATCTTTTGGTTATTTAGAATAATTTGAAATTCCTAAATTTAAAAGCACAGACTATAAAAATGTAATATAATAAAAAAAAGATCCATTAATTTGTACTTAAATGAGTATCATGTGATTCGTAGGCACTTACAGCTGTCGTCTTGGTACTTAAATCATGTATGGAAAAGTTGCTCAGTATTTTTATAGTTATTAAGTATATTCGTTAAATAAATAACTATCCAAATTACTTATATACGACCCAAACGCAATTAATAATTAATTATGTGTTAAATTAAACAATTAAAATAGCCATTGGTTTTAGTGAATTTATTGTAAAGTAGCCTTTACCCGCGTCTTCACTTCATTAGAAATAAGGGCGTTTAATGCCTTAAGACACCGTTACATTTTTGGAATGAAAAGTACTATCACAATTAATTACGTACCACAAACAACCAGCACTGACTCGTAATAAATCAGCAGATACACTGACATAATGACATAGATATAGAACAAAACCTTAAGGTTTTTACCATATGCTACTAGCGCCATCTAGTATTTAGTTTTAATGAAGTTGGATACTAAATACTAAAAGCACCTATACAGAAAAAAGTTAATTAACATACACAATTTCATAAATAAGTACCTACTGTGATCAGTCGCTCGACTATTAGCTGAATTTTACATAGCACAGGATGTTTCACAATCGTGGCTTAGTTGAAGTCTTATGTCAGCCACTGACGATCAAGTAATCTCACATGCCTGCAGCGCTAACGGCTTGACGCCCGCTAAAACTAATCGCGTGTTTGTCGCGATAGGCATGACATCATGCCGAGTTTTATCGGACGTTTTACTTTTTTATTACTGTTTTTAATAAAACGATAGTTTGGATATCAATAAAAATGAATAACATCACCACAAATAGCAAAACAAGACACAGATTTTTAAGAAACTCCACATATTTAGGAACCTGAATATGAATAGTTCCTCGGTTAAGAGGTAGGACTTAACACCGGAAGGTCACGGGTTCGAACCCCAACCGTTGGAATTTCTTGAGTATTTACGACTAGTTGGTGGGGAAACGGAACATTCAAAAGGTACTAACTTCTAGATGGCGTTATATAAAAGCACTACATTTACAAAATTTGTTTCTTTTGATTTTTATACCGGAATATTTTTTCTGGTTCAGTTAGTACTAAACAAACAATTTTATTAAATGTATAGATTTAATTTATATGATAATCAATAGATTATTGTATTATTATTATAGTTTACTGTGTATTTAGTTCTTCCAAACAAAATCGAAGTGTAATAACTATTGATCCTTCCGGAACGAAGTGACCTAATACATTTTTCTATGAAAATCGATTATTGTAAAACATTTTATGTTTTTAAATCGTCACGATTTTTATATCTTACATCTAAAGCGCCTATATGTGCAAAAACTTGCTTCATTTCTATGTATAAAAGTACAGCTTTCTTATTGATCGTCAGTTTTTTTTTCATATTATCGTGTAATTAATGCACCGTCATAATTATTCATTAGCTTTTTGGTTGACTATGTTATGACACTTCGGAAGATTGTTATAATTCGTAGTGTTTAGATGTAACTACGTACCGAGCGTGTATTTAATGCCTAAAGGAGGGTCGAATGAAGCATGTAGTTATAATGGTAATAATTTATTATATAAAAAAAAACTTCTACTAATTGTTTAAAACCTAATCCCGACATCTCTGTTTCAAAACTATGATGCGATCTATGCGGCTGATATTCTTATGGAAGTTTTCTATGAACAAAATCCAGAAAACGCTGAATATAATAATTGTTTGAGCATTTTGAGACCTTCTGTGGCGTAATTGTGTAAAGATTTACATCACGGTGAACCTATGGTCGATTATCAGCACAGGTAAATGTAACATTTTATATTTTTCAACAAATCAAACCAGGTTTAGTTTGGTGCAGATTTGATCTTGGCTAGTTACCACCCTACCCGCCAAAGACTTACGCCATTTAACTTAGCGTTCCAGTACTGAGCCATTAAGAGGTATACATCTAATAAATTTATAACCTTTTTAAGTTAGCATAATACTATCAGACTGCATTATTTGTCAACAAAACATAGTCTACGGTTTGGTTGTTGAATAAATTAAAAAGAAACATTTCAATTACGCCTTTATTCAAATGAAATAAGATCAAAAATTCAGCCAAAATTAATTCGAAGATCGCAGTGCAATAATGACGAGTTTTGGAATAGAAAGGCAGGGAATAGGTCCCTCGTCGTTGCGGCCCCCATCTTGAGACCCGTCTTTGCCCTAACGTTTTATTTGTTAAGCCTTTATCAATAATATTCTTCCATTCAGTTATTGTTGTTGTCATTGTAAATAGGCGGAGATTTGTAGATTTTCTATTATTTAGTTTCACATCGAGTGTACAAAGTAATTAACTACTAATTAAATAATTTCATTTCCAACGATGGAACGCGTCGATTATAAATATATTGTTTAAAAAGTATTATTAGAAATATACTGTAAATAAATTTATTCTGAATATTAACTATATTATTTTATTTTATAAATATTAATATCGATCGCAGAATCAGTTTACAAACGTATCGGTAAGTATTTG
Source organism: Bicyclus anynana (assembly GCF_947172395.1). Classification (NCBI taxonomy): domain Eukaryota; kingdom Metazoa; phylum Arthropoda; class Insecta; order Lepidoptera; family Nymphalidae; genus Bicyclus; species Bicyclus anynana. The sequence goes on along the minus strand of NC_069110.1, from coordinate 17,761,460 downwards.
TGAATAAAAAAAAAGTAAATATATTTCGATGTTAAATAAGTCACGTGGGTATTCATAAGGCACGTTTGAAATATACAATTAGCAGATTAGCACACGAGTAACCTTTGATGTAATGTCAGCCACTGACGATCAAGTAATCTCACAATCTCAACGGCGTGACATCATGCCGATCGCCATAACGAAAGTTTTGTGGCCGATTCGATACCAGTTTACTAAAAAATGCTTTGTATCTTCTGGGGATTTTCATATGAACATGCGTTTAAAACAAAGGTTGCTAGTGCGCTAATCTGCTAATCGCACTAAGTTTTCGTGTAAACTAAAACCCGGATTAATATAATGCTTTATTTACATTTCATTAAATGCGATAATTGTCTATCATTAACATGAAATAGTAGAATCATTTTAAACATTATTTAATTTAATAATCATGTTTATACTATAATCTGTGGTTCACATTAAAAGCACTACGAGATAGGAGTTAGTTCTAAGAATAGTCAATTTATGTAAAAAAGGCAGTAAAGTAATTTGTTGCTATTGTTCCTACAAAATAGTACACTTTGAAAACGAATTATCTCTCATTTGAGTATTTAAATTTAGTATGAATTTTGATGAAAAAAATATTCAAGCCTACTCCGAACATCAATGTTGCTTTAGAAATATTTTGCGAAGATAAATATTGGATTAGGTCTTACAAAACAAAAAATAAGTTTGTGATTTTACTTACTATAGCATTTCAAGTTGACATGCCTTGTCCTTTGTTTATGACGTTTGTGTGAGAGATGCGATAACCCGAGTTACTCATAGATTCCGTGGCTATCTCAAACGGTAATAAAAATAGAAATCCATCTTTATGTTAATAAAAAAATCGGTTGTCTGTAAAGACGGTTTACTGATGACAGTAAAAAGTGACAACACCAGAAAATACTGATGGAATGGTGCATTTTTGAAAAGAAAATTTTAACTAACGTATTTTACATAATAAATAAAATACTGTTCGTTTTTCTAAAATATTGTTTAATAATCTTCATAGACCAGAATATATTTTATTTCTTGTAAAAAAAGTTGGCAACCCTACAGCGAGGGAACGACGCATGACGTCATCTTTTTTCGAGTGTGCAGGCTCCATCGAATTACAAGACGTTGTCACGTCAAAAAAATACTGTTATGTGTGTGATTTAGTAAGTTTAATTGTAAACAGTAAACATGGTAACGGCGCGTTTGAGAGGCACTTTATTAGGACGTAGCAACAGGGTTGTCAAGCTTTATGGACCTCGTTACAGTAAAACTGGGGTTGAATTAAGTAATTCAGTAGTTTACTTATTCTTAGATTGTCATTTCCCTTATAGCAGGGATGGCCAACAGGTCGATCGCGACTGTTAGTCCAGTAGATCGTCGCAAGGCAAAAAATATAAATACGTAGACCAGACTGCACAACGTAATCACCAACTCCTTCACGCATTATCTCGTATATTTTTTATAAAAATTATAATATATGATAGTTGACATAGAGAAGAAAAAATTTCAACAATTTGTAAATATCAAGGTTCATTTATGAAAAAACGTCTACCTACCTACAACTTCATTTTTGAGAAGTAAACGACAGAAATTAGGGCAGTGGTAGCAATCTATTGAACCAACTTCTCAAGTCGCTTTAGCGATTTGAGAAGTTGGTTCAATTCATCGGTTTAATGATTCCATTGATCAAAGTTATATCTATGAATTGGCTACTAAAGACGCAATAAGTACTCACATTATGTAATTGGTAGATCGTACAGGGTTTCAATAGTAAACAGGAGATCTTGGGTCTAATCAAGTTGGCCACCCCTGCCTTATAGCATGAAGAGTTAAGAATGGAAATAAAACTGCTATTACAGCTGTATTACTTTACAGTGTAATGTGAGTCCTAAGGGTACCGCAACAAAACGCAGTAACTACAATTTATAACAATTTTTATATTTCTGTTATAAATAGTATGTACTCAGTATTGTTACTTTTTTTAATTCTGTCTTTACTGTTAATTATTTCATTTCTGTAAAAATACATACATGGTTTACAGAAATTAAATAGGTTGATGGCTTAACGCTCAGGATTCTGACTGATGTACGACTCAAAATATTTTATTCAATTTAATTAGAATCTGATTAATTGAAGTGTGCACCTGTGCAATATCTAAAGTTATAAAACAGTTTGATTTTTTTTTCCTTTTTTCGTCAAAAATTGTTATTAATTTTTTTTAACGTTTCACCTGTGTATTTTTTTACCCTTATTATGTTTCAAATCACCATTTCTACGAGTATAAAGGCAACGCTACAAGGTGCAATATGATATCGAAATTACTACAGAGATATAGAAATACATTTTCTTCAAATACATTAAAATCTGTATGAAAATTAAAAAAAAAGTGAGCTGTCCGGAGTTTAGTATGACTGTGAATTCTGAAACAAATATACCGTAAAACTATAAGGCTAGCAAATGAGAGAGTTATTTTTTTAACTCGTTATTTATGTATCTATTTGCTAACAAAAATAAAAAATGAAAATTAGAAAATGAATATTGAAGAGGGATACTAATTTATAGAGTCATAAAAAGCCCGCAACGAGTTTTGTGTTCTAATCATAATATTAAATTACGAAATGTCAGTTTCATTCTTTTGACCCCCGATTTTTGCGTTAAAATGAAAATAGTCACGAGCTCAAAATGAATGAATTATATTGGACTGCATTGACTTGCAGGTTCACAAGCGTCCATACCCTTTTCAAATATAAAACGTATATTTAAAATATTTTCCTTAGTATAAAACAAGAACTTATCATTGCGGGAAAGTAAAAACCTGTATTAGCGAAGGAATTTTCCATTTCTTACAATTTGCAAGTCTAGTGCCTACCCTTAATAAAAACCTTATGCACGCCACCAATGGTATGGAGTATGTCTGGCTATCGCAAGCTCTTTAAGAAACTAGGACCCAGAATGTCATAACTTGTCTTATTAAACATAATTGTATATTCTTAGCTGTCACATGTAAAATCCCTTTATAGCTAATTGTTTTATAGTCACCCATAACATTTGAGGCTTATATGCATTGACCAAACACGACATTGATTATACACGACCAAAGATTTCCTCTTATTTTAAAAGACTTCGTCGGTAAAATTTGATATTTTATCTATAATATCCAGCAATCGATATGTGGAAAAGGGTTTTGAACTGTGTATATTTGGTTGTCTATATCAATGATTGTTTGGTATGAAAATAGATTTTTTCAAAAAATAAACATAACAAACTTCAATGTGACCAAATCGAATACATTCGCTTAATTAATATTATAAAATGTTCTATACAGATATTTATAGAATATGTACCTATTAATTATTATTATAAGTAAAATTATGTAACGATTGTAATTAAATCTTTATTTCAAAAGGATTTCATTTCATTTACCCTTTTAGTTCTAAGCAGTTTGGTACGATTAGATCAATATTCGGTTCTCTGTAGAAACATATACCTAAGGACGATGCCTCAGTAGTTGTTGCAACGGATCAACGCATGAGCCATACCTGTGTTGCGGTGACGCACGACGCACGCACCTAGTCAGTCTCAAAAAATCTTGCAAAACAAACGAGAACTGCCCGTCGTCCGTTGAATGCGACGACTCTACACTTTAATGTGGCATGTAACGACGACGCAACGTAAATCAATACACCAATGGGTCATTGCTGTAAACGGTAAGCATTGATTTATGATGATAATGATGAAATTTTCAAGTATTTGTCTGCTTCGAACCCGGGACCTTGTCGTCAGAATCTCATCAAGAAGCCGCTAGACCATTGAGACATCTTAATATAGCTTACATGAGCAGTGCTTTTAGTTTGAGATAAACTTTTATACAAAATCGTAGTGAGAAGATGACGCTACCTTAGGTACCTTATCTTAAGGGCATAGGCGTTTATAGTGGGGGTCCGGGTAGGCCGTGCCCACCCTAAAATTGTCCAGTGCCCACCCTAGAATTCTGGGCTGTCGATTAAAAATTCTATGATGGACGCCAAAATACAAGATGAGGCCTGTTTCAGAGGCGAACGAATTTTCTATATTGGTGTCGGCTCTGCTCAGCGGCATGACAGGGGCCAGGTCAACCTTAGGAAGTAATAATGGGAAGTAAAATAATCCTAGATACGCCAATGCGTAAAGATCGGTTTTACTATAGAATTTGCGTTAGCTTGTATGTTCTGTGGGTTTTACCACCTTATATGTGTCGGACAGTTTGTCACTATTACTTTAAATCAAATGACAAAAAGCAACATTTCTGAATAAGCTGTTCTACTCTTATAAGAAGGTGACCGGTCTAAGAACATTTCAATTAATATATTTATAGATTTCTTAATTTTATTAGGCAAGTTAACTAGAAACTAATATTATAAAGAGGTAAAGTTTGGCTTGTATGCGTTTACCGACTCTGGAACTAACTCTGGATCTACTATACCGATTTAAAAAAATCTTTTACCAAGAGAAAGCCACGTTACTTAGGATATCTTTATCCCCGTATTCCATCAGTAACGGCAACTACGAAGGCGAAACCGTAGGCGTACTAGTACATCTATAAGAAGAAAGAACTCAATTGAAAAATGATATAAGTTTATGTATTAAGTAAAAAAATTACATATTATTTGTTATAAGTATATTTACTTTGCAATTGTTGTAGCTGCAAGTAAGTACCTACGCATTACATACCTCATTATCAACCCATATTCGGCTCACTGCTGAGATCGAGTCTCCTCTCAGAATGACAGGGGTTAGGCCAATAGTCCACCACGCTGGCCCAATGCGGATTGGCAGACTTCAGACAAGCAAAAAATTAAGAAAATTCTCAGATATGCAGGTTTCCTCACGATGTTTTCCGGTGAAGGAGACTCGTAATATTTAATTTCTTAAAATGCACACAACTCAATACATACCTAAATTATAAAAATCTTCGAGATATTTGGGAACTTTTGGTGTGGATATCATTATTTCTTTTTAGATTCACGTAAGGCGAATGACTAGAAACATTTAACATTAACCATTGGTAGATAACAAAACGTCACTTGAATTACCGATTCATTAGGAAATATTACGTACCGGCTTAATCCCAAATTCCGTCTTTATTAACTATAAAGATTTAGAACAGCGATAAACGGTTCAGATTTCCTCCGATCCTGAGTAATACTCAAACAAAACGGTGAAAAAAACGAACGCCGATAACGACTTTTAACTCTGAGAGGGTTGCTCCCTCTAAACTCCTAAACAATACTTAGGAGTTAATAAAAGAACCACGTTTTTTCGAGAACCCTCAAATAAGCTCCGGAGTTTTTGGTAATTTAGATTAATTAAGGGGAGTTTAATTATAGAGCTATAGAGTAGGTTCTTATAGCTACTTATTGATTAAGAGTTTATGGTTTCTTAACACATTGACAGAACAAAATTTATTATTTAATATATTCGATTCTGAGGCTTATTGGTTGGCTACGGATAAAGACGTCGTAACCAGCTTAATCTAGTGTTTGCCTCTAGGGTTTGGTTAATAGTAATAATAATAAATCTTTATTTATCAAAACTACATTATCACAATTAGTTTGAAGCCCTGCCTCCTGTACTAGTAAATATTGTGTTACAGGAGGCAGTGTCTTCCCATTTTCAATGCTACAATTGGTTGATAAACAATGTAGCTACAATTTTGGTTTAAAAAAAACAATAAACAAATACAAAGAACAAAAGCATGCGAAACTGAAGTAAAATAAAATAAACAAAACAGGAGTGTGTGTGTGTGTGCGTATGTATTTGTATATAAGTGTCTATGTTAAGATAAATTTATAAATATAAAGAAAATGGTTGAACCTTCTAGTCAGAATTATACCAGACCTAGTTTTACTAGCAAACGTTACAACTGTTGTCAATTTTTTTTCCGTCGCAATTTTTTTTTTGACTTAAGTCTTGACCTAAGACTTGAGACTGTTAAGAGTGGGTGCGACAATAATCCAACGGGGCGGGGATCGAACCACCGACCCTCTGTGATGAGTCCTCTTACCGTTGAGCTATTGAGGCTACATTTGATGCTATTCCTACTGTAAAAATGTAAATGTAAATAATATAGACTTTAAAAAAGCGCTTAATGGAAAAAATATAAAACGCAATAGTTGCCCTTACAGTTTTTGAAAGTTTCCCTCTATTTCTCCATCATCAGGTGGACTGACGACATCATGCGAGTCGCAGGGATTCGCTAGATGCAGGCGGCTCAGGATCGTGATGTTTAGAAGGTCCTACAAAAGGCCTACGTCCTGCTGTGGTCGTCCATCGGCTGATTTGATGATGATGACCATCATCAGATCATAACCTGATGACAATAGGATCGCCTCAGGAATACCCTTTCAAGCAAAAAGAATTATTCAAATCGGTCCAGGAGTCTTCGAGTAATCAGGTAACACAATCAGACTCGAATTGAGAACCCCCTCCTTTTTTTGAAGTTGGTTAAAAATTAACATAACATCACCGCTTTTTATGGATAGACTCACGCCAAGTTGATTATTAGAAAAGAAATAAATGAAAACATAGTGTCTCAAATCCCGTTTCCGAGCGCTGCGGTCGGTTAATTAATCTTAATCTTCATGACTTCAGCAAACAATTTTATTGTGACAATCATCCCATCTCGTAAAGGTGAACTATAAAATATATTCGTTTGATTGGCTCCATAGATTAGCCGCTATTTGTGTTGTCGATGTTTATGGCCGGTTTATGAGGACCGGGAGGGGGAGGGGGAGGAGTGTTTATTACGCATTCAATTGGTATTTATGGAATTGATTAAGTAAATCAGTCGTTCTGTTTTGTTTGCCGTGTTTTATTGCGGTTCTGTTGTCTCGTCGGTCTGTACTTATACTTTTATGTTGTAAGAACCTAACCTACCTACCTAGACTAAGAAGTACATCTAGAATAAGGACTTAGATATTTTGAGCGATATTTCTTCATTGACAAAAAAATATTTTTTGACCATTATACCAGTCATCATCATCATTATCAACCCATATTCGGCTCACTGCTGAGCTCGAGTCTCCTTTCAGAATGATAGGGATTAGGCCATTAGTCCACCATGCTGGCCCAATGCCGATTGGCAGACTTCACACACGCAGAAAATTAAAAAAAATTCCCCTGTGTTCAGGGTTCCTCACTATGTTTTCCTTCTCAAAGGTCAAAAAATTTCGTCGTACATAGGAATTGTATAGCTGACTAATTATTTCAAAAATAAACTCAAAATCCTTTAATTCAAGTACCTCGTAAGTAAGTTTACTTACAAACATTTTGAAACCTGTAGAGCCCAGCAAAACACGAAAGTTCAAACAAAAAGAAAGAAAAAAATCTTTCAAAAACAGTCAGGCATACCTATAAGCTTGGCAAATTCTATCGTAACACTTCCTCTGGCCCGCGCGTACGACTTGATACACGCTTTGTCCTCCCCCCCCCCTCCACGTTGCCCGCATATCATGGGAGTGTCATCAACAAACTTGCCATACATGTGTGAATTCCATTGCCTCCAAAATTCAAAATCCTATTAAACAAAACCAAAAGTACCGACTTATGTACCTACTTGAGTCCCCAACAAATGTATTTCAAACCGAATAGGTATATTTTGAAACACTCCCAAACTCAGGCGGATTGGCCACGAAGTTTTAACCGCCTGCCACAACTGGACGCCTCTAGCGGTTAACCTTTAACCCTTCGCCCTTTGAATATTCTATGATTTTATAGCGTTAACCTAAGCTTTATGGTTAACGTTTTATGAGTTTGTAACGGTTTAACCGTATGGGTTTAACTATTCATTCAGTTTCTATAAATGTAAAATGTCTGTGTTTTTTATACAGAAAAGAAACAGAACCTACAGATAGGTATCATAACGTGTAAGTAAGTGGTTTTCGGGAGTAGGTATATCTCTTTTCTATTCATACTCCAATGTATTCTATTTTATCATGATCTCCTTTATGTTATCCCATTTCTATCACTCGTCAACTCATCATCCACTCCTTTTACACAAATGTCCTCTTTCACACACTCCAACCATCTCTTCTTGGCCTTTCTCTCCTCTTATGTCCTTCCATTTGCAATATCTCCTTTCTATTACCTTACCTCTTCAGCCGATAGACGTCCACTACTGGACATAGGCCTCTTGCATGGACCTCCAAGCACAACGGTCTCGAGCATAACATGTCCATGACAACACAGTCACATTACTTTTATTAACCGACTTTAAAAAAGGAAGACATTCTCAATTCGAGTCAATTTTTTTGTTTTGTTTTGTGTGTATATTACTCGATTACTCAAAGACGCCTAGACCGATTTGAATAATTCTTTTTTTACTACTCAACTTTTCTGTCATCGGCGCCACTTTCAGACTTTTTCTTATATTTATTCATTCCATATTTTATCCATTATTGTCACACCACACGTCTATCTCAACATACGCATTTAGTTCGCATGCATTCTTCTTCTATCCGTCCCTTTTACTTTTTTATTGGCGGAAAATAAGATAATAATTATAAGGTGTCACTTAGGACATATGTCATCGCCATAGCTCATCGAAGATGAAGTAGCATTGGGCGGCGTACATAGTACTAAGAGCGGATGGACTATGGGATCCCAAAGTGCTGGAATGGCGACCCTGCACAAGAAAGCGCTGTGTTGATCGACTCCTCATTAGGTGGACTGACGACATCAAGCAAATCGCAGGGATTCACTGGATGCAGGTGGCTTAATAACGTGATGTTTGGAAGTCTTTACAAAAGGCGTATGTCCTGCAGTGGAAGTCCATCGGCTGATATGATGACGATGATGACTTAGGACCTAAAAGTGATATGACTAGACCTTCGCCATATTCAACTGACTTCAAAAAGGAGGAGTTAGAGGAGTTACTTGTCAATAACATTTTTTTTACAGCTCTGACGTATTCTCGAACCAATTTTTAAAGAATATTTGTTTTTTAATATTTCCATTCCCCTCCAATAAGTCGAAAAAGACTGTGTTAAGAGTGGGAACGACAATGGTCAAACGGGTGCGGGATCAAACCCACGACCTCTCGGTGTGAGTCAGGCCCCTTTGACGTTGAGCAATTGACGCAAGTTACATTGAACTGGCCCTATAAAGGTGTTGTAAACAACATTTAAAGGTGTTGTTATTTGATTGATACGCCCAATTATCGAATAATTAGCATCTAAAATGGTCTCGGCTCTTTACAACACTGGCACCTCAAACACCTGTCGCCTAAGGTCTAATCGCCACCAAAGAGTTTCACTTTGCAGTTTATTGTAGAGCGGCTTTTTGAATGTATATCTAATCATATAATTTTATTTACCCTAATAATATCACAAATACGACCAAGGGTCATCATGAGAAAACTGCTTGACGTACAATTGAATTTGGCAGGGAGGTAGTTTATAGTTAATAAACGTCCTCTAAGAACGGAATTTGCGATAGGGCCGCACATATACGTATGAAAAACATTATAATACATAATATGACCTAACACATGAACGAACTGAAAATGGCTGTGGTTAGTCTGTACGCCATAGAAGTAGGTGCGAGAGGATTACCAGCAAAATCTCTCTATAATTTGCTTGCTCCACCCTGCCAAATGCGGATTGACAGACTTCGCACACGTTGAGAATTAAAAAAATTCTCGGCTATGCAGGTTTTCTATATTCCACTGAGCTAACATGTCTCATAAAAGTACAAAGTATTATTTAATAAATACTACTGAGAAATTTCTTCATACGGAATACAGAACACGGAATATCCACGTGGTCATTCCTCATAATGCAAACATGCCGTGAACAAAAATATATTACACATTTCTAATATATTATTGGGGATGCCAAAATCGCCCGGGCGAAATATTATCACGCCCGGGGTCGAAAATGCACCTTGCTAATAAATCACCCGGTGCGTAATATCGCCTCTATATGCATGACCCGTCTCACAAACAGATTTCTTACGATTTATGCTAGATTTATGTTAGGAGGATAGAAAATGCTGAATTATTTGGCTCATTTTACATTCAAAAGTCAGATTATCACTTGACCGACCCTTACAAGACTTACTGTATGTAACAGAATAATTGTTCAAATCAATCTAGCTGTTAGCGTTTTGTTTCTTTTACGACGATATAGTGCGATAATTTTTTTGGCTAATTTTAAATTCATAAGATTATGGCCTGATTGTGATTACCCTTACTCGACTCCATAGCTGACTGAAAGAACTAGAAGGACTAGAAAGCTGAATATTTGGCCTAATTTTATATTCATACTAGCTGAATATTTGGCCTAATTTTATATTCATAACTCAGAATCAGATTATCGCTTACAACTCTTCAGGTCACTCTAGCAGCTAACTGCTTGAGTGACTTGAACAATTATCCAATCCATAACGGAGAGACTTGTAAGAGTTAGTTAACACTTACAAGTCAAGTGATTTTTGTTCATATTATATTTTAACACTAGCTGACGCCGCGCGTTTACACCCGCGTGGTTCCCGTTCCCGTAAGAATACGCGGATAATATATGACCTATAGCCTTCCTCGATAAATGGGCTATCTAACACTAACAGAATTTTTCAAATCGGACCAGCAGATCCTGAGATTAGCGCGTTCAAACAAACAAACTCTTCAGCTTTATAATATTAATATAGATAAGGCATATATTATTAAAACAAAACAAATTGTACCTATACTTTACTTTTTGTATGTTTTGATAGTTTTATCTGAATAAGTCAAAATTGAAATCAATATTGTTCTGGAGATAAACGCGGACCCCAAGAAGGGCGTGAAATATTTCATTGCCCGACGCGCGGCGGTATCGGTACACAGATCTCCCGAGATGAGATCAGGACATTCCAGCCTCCCAACACTGGAGATAGCTGAAAACATGACGCGTATCATTTATCTGGGGCCATCCGTCTGCGCGGGGCTACTTACGGGCCATTACGGGATGTCCACTGGATTATAAATGACCAGACAAGGATCTCACTTTACCTAATATTTATAAATAGGCACTATCAAAACGAACAAACGCTCGAAGTGACTCCGAACCTAGCAGGTTTTCTAGAGGTCCTTGGTGAAATGAGTATGTCATTCAATAAGGAGTTTGTCAATCGTAAACGTGAGTAAATATTATACAAAGTATGTGGATTGGTTTGAGCTGTTTATAGAAATGTTGGTTTTAGTTCTGAATAATAATATAAATCAAAAAACCCTGGCAGAGTTTAGTGTGGGCTCATGTCGGATTGCCTTATTTTATATTTTATCATCAATATTTTATAATTGCACGACAAAATAATTGTACAACAAAAAACATTGCAGCATATTTGAAAGATCTTACTGATCTAGATAATAATTAATTAAAATTAATACAAAAAGAGGGAAGAGTGGTCGGAATGTTTAAAAGAAGTAGATGATTAGCCGACGAATTATAGACGCGAATATATTGACATATTTTGCCGTCCCCATCTATATGAGGTAAGTTAAAGGAGATCATGATGACAAAAAGGGAGTATCTAGATAACAAATATAGAATACCATTGTACACCTAAATTACATTGTATAAAATTACAATTAAATAACACAAACCATAAAAAATTGAGAGCCGTGATAGCCCAGTGGATGTGACCTCTGCCTCCAATTCCGGACGGTGTGGGTTCGAATCCGGTCCGGGGCATGCACCTCCAACGTTTCAGTTGTGTGCATTTTAAGAAATTAAATATCACGTGTCTCAATCGGTGAAGGAAAACATCGTGAGGAAACCCGCATACCAGAGAATTATCTTAATTCTCTGCGTGTGTGAAGTCTGCCAATCCGCATTGGGCCAGCGTGGTGGACTATTGGCCTTACCCCTCCAATTCTGAGAGGAGACTCGAGATCAGCAATGAGCCGAATATGGGTTGACGATGACATAAAAAATTACGAGTTACTACGAAACTTTTCAGATTTGATTAGTTCCTCTATACACAAAACACTAAAAGTAAAAACACAATTTGAAAAACATATTTCTTCGTCAAAATACAATCGGCAAATTCAATCACGCTTGCACAGTTTGCCGGATTTGAAGTCCTAAAGACTTTCCTCCGGTATTCCCGACTGATCCCGTCCCGATCCGTTCCGCCCGTGAAAGTATTCCGAACTCCGATATTTGATTCCGCCGTATTTGAAATATTAATGAGACAAATCTTTGGCGTGGTTTCCTCGCGCGTTAAACGACGTATGATTGAGTGACGTGGGTTTCTTTAATATTGATGGGCTTGGACTTTCGGCCAGAAGTGTCTCTTGGACAGTCTTCCTACATCTAACTTCAAATAGTGTTTGAAACGTGCCAACACGTAACTAAACTAAAACAAGTCACCACTCATCAAACTTTGGCGTACAAACATTTTTTTTGACAAATTACCTCAATTATATTTATCAAGGTCTGACGATAAATTTAATCTTACTTCATTAATAAAAATTTTAATAAAAAAAATTCAACCGACTTCCAACTCAAAAATTAACCTAAACTAAAAAGCAAAAAATAACATCTTACCTATGTGCTACCTTCTGATCAGTTTGAAGGCGGTGCCAAGCCAGTGATGTTTTAATTCAAGCCGTTTAAATTACACAATTTCTGTGGTTCTTTCAGAAACGGCTTTAATTAAAACATGTCACTGGATTGGCACCGCCTTCAAACTGATAAGAGGGTAGCACATAGGTAAGATTTTTTTTTTAGACGTTTTTTTTTTTTGCTTTTTAGTTTAGGTTACAAATATCTCAATTAAAGATATTTGTTGCGTATGAAGAAGGCTTAGTTAAGTTGTGCCTTTATATGTTTGTAAATAGGAAATCAGAAACAGATTTCTATTATTGTTTCAATGCTTTTTATTTAAGGGTGGTGTAAAACCAAGAAATCTGCTTACCGACAAAGAAGACTAAGAACATTCTCACAGGCTTTTAACTTCCCAAAATTTAAATGTAATTTAAATTTGTTTGTAACCTTTATCTACATAAAATATCTTTATCACCTTACAAGCTTTGCCATCCACGATTAGCCAACAGGGGTAATAGCGCCAGCGAATTGGTGAACAATTAGATGATTTTAAATATAAATTACTGTTAATACTTAATTTTAATTTAATTAAATATGTATTTATTGCTAGCTTAATAAATAAATGACGAGTTGTACATCACCATAATAATAAACAAAAATTATCACTCATTTATGTGATTAAATGGAGATAAGAACGCATTTTATAGACGGCCGTCCTCTGTTTTATGGTAAAACAATCAACGGCTATTGATTTAATTTTTACATTAACAAAAACGGACAAGCTTGTATGGAGAACCATAAATTGGTCCCCGCCGCGATCCACGGCCAATACGCGCCAAAGTACTAACCTTATTGTATTTTATGTGGTGCATCAAAACCTGCTTACATATTTCAATGAATTACAAAGTAACTTCGATGATGATTTTTACATAATTATTAGTGTACCTACTATCAGACGCTCAAGACTTCGTCGTGGTTCATCCAATTAAAAACAAAGTTTCCTCACCTATCTAATGTTGATGTTTAAAGACTCAAGCTATGCCATCCCAATAAATGATGACAATTATGCGCTCTATAACTTAAGACATCATTCTATTTTTAAAACATATTGAGTGCTACGCCTTTTATTATAATGATAAACAGTAACTAAATAAACTAAAACTAATAAAATAAGTTAAATGTTTAAATAAAAAATTAATAATAATGAGTGATTAACGTAAAAAAAATTAAAAAAGTAAAAAAAAAACGTTACACTATTTCTTTCCCTTGGTTATTACATCATCACAGGATTGCTGTGATAAAGACAGCTAAATCTGGCCGCTATCATTTTTAGAATAAGAAAAATGTCTTGGACGAAGTGCACAAGGTCTACAAAACATACCCGTAGGGGTCTAAACTGATCCCGCACTGCTACTGAGAAAATTTTAGAAAAAAAATCTCTTGAATCTATAGGCCGATCTCAAGCTTTGTAATTTAAGAAACTTATCACTGGACAAACGACATTTCATAAATAAAAGTGTATATTATCAAGTCAGTAGGGATAGCAGTGACTTATCTATAGTATTAGCTACACGTATAACACCATTGATTTTGCGGTATAAAACTCCTCGGACACGACAAAGGCAGCTGTCATCGTGAAGGGTCACTCCCTCAAGGATAAGCCGCCGGCGATGCGCCGGGACACGCCCGGCCTAATCCTCACCTACGAACTACGCCACCTCCGCAGACTTAACGTAAACATAGACATGTGATGGACAGCTTAGCCTGCATTCATTACGAACTTATACAAGCTATTATTTAATTTGTCATCTAGTACAGTAGTGGTCTACAACAAAATGGGTCAAAATAAAAAAAATCAAAATTCATTTATTTCAAGTGGGCTCAGTTTACAAGCACTTTTGATACGTCAGTTGACTATTTGTAAAGATTCTACCACCGGTTCGGAAGGAAGATTCTGCTGAGAAGAAACCGTTGCAAGTTGAAGAAACGAAAACTTCGTTGATAGTGGCATTTTAATGTTGCCAACCTATAAACATAAAGTTCAAATTCGAATATCATGTGTTATACGCAAAAAGTTCGTCGACGAGTGTAAAATACCTGAATCGTACCCCTGTTTGTAATATGTGTGGGTCAAATCTTGAAAGGAAATGAATAGCAGCCACTTAACTCAGCAATTTGAAAATTCACGTATGTGTACTAATCTGTAGGTCTAGCATGCATTATAACGTTATATAACACTGCATCATTGTCGCTCCGGCTCGACGGTAAGTTAGTGATTTGTTTCACAATGAGTAAATAACGTTGCGAAGTTCGAGGCCAGCGTAGATTTTCCATAACTGATAGAAGTCTTTAAAATATTCGTCTACGTTTCCCCCTAGTCTATGAACCACACATAAACCCGTCTAATTGATAATAAAAGGAATTCGGAAGCGTGCGGTTACATAACCCGGACTCCAGCTAATCGATTTTTACGACACCTCTAACTCAATTCGGTTTAATCGCCGCTAAATATTGCTTAGCGCTAATTATGTAGGGCTGGGGCGCGCGATCCTCCCCGGAATCGATTTTTAATGCCCACTAACTCGAATCGGTAACACAAAGCCCCGGGAAATAAAAGTTTAATGTACCGAATTATTGCATAGCGCCGCAAGATGTATGGCCATGACTTAATAGTTTCAGAATTACTCAATGTACTGAGCGAAAATTTGTTACTGATAGTAATTTAGATGCGCTACATATGTAGCACGTATTTGCACAATATTATATTTATTATCTACATTATAGTTATATATTATGTTTATGATAAAGCTGCGGTAGAGCGAGGATAAAAATAGCTCTAAAGCTATGTTACATTTTCCTCTATTAGAAAAGTACACGATCGGTGAAGGTGAGTTTGTTTGTTGCTTGGCACCAAGACCCCTTTAACCCTACACCCGGCCCACAAGTCCCAGGCTCTGATCAGAGATTTTTTTTTCAGCCACACTGAATTAGACACCCGAACGGTGAATCCATGTAGTAGAGATCTCTATGCCCCATTTTGGTGCATAATAACTTGTGTCCTTATCATTCTGGAATTCCAACATATTCCTCTCAACTGCTTGTGCAATCAATTTAGTAGAGATAGATATATGCGTACTCACTTGTGTCCCTGTGATACCCAGTCTGACTGCGGTGGCTGAAATTTGGTCAGGAGGACATAGTATTATCTTATACTATAAAATTAAACACAAAACAAGTAATCAAAAGAAAACTTCAAAGAAAAGGCAATAAAAGGATTTGGTCTGGGCATATATTGCGAAGGAAGCACAACAGGTGGACAAAAAATAAAAAGATAAGAAGAGGTAGACTATTATATTATGCACTAGCGGACGCCCGCGACTTCGTCCGCCCTTAGATCTCTTAAATCCAGCCCTTACAGTAGTAAAAATCGCTGATAAAAATGTAGTAACTTCTCCCGTTTTCTCAACATTTACCTTCACTGTTCTGCTCCTATTGCTCGTAGCGTGATGAAAAGTATACTATAACCTGCCCAGGAGTATGAAGAATAATTTTACCAAGTTTTGTTAAAATCCTTCGAGTAGTTTTTGTGTCTAAAACGTACACACAGACAGACAAAAATTTTAGTGATTGTGATTTTTGGCATCAGTATCGATCACTAATCACCCCCTGATAGTTAATTTGGAAATATATTTCATATAAAGATTTGACCGCTCTACAGATTTATTATAATATGTATAGATTATGAAAATGGCGAGTTGATCTTGTGGAGTATGTGGTCCCTTTTTTGTGGTCTTAAGACACAAAACCCAAAAATATAGAAGAGTTTGGGGGATATTTGCCCTTAAAAGGGATGGGTTACAAAATAACCAGGCTAAACTAAATAAAAAAAGGAAAATAATAAAAAAAGAACTGGACTTTAATAGAAACGGCGCACGACCGCGTCCAAACGTCGATACTTTACCTAACACCGTTATTCAATCCTTAATCCAAATTCATATCACATTAGTCAGGGCCTGTACACAAGGAAGTACGACAAGACGCCTTTATATACGGTTCCTATACTTTTCTATTTCTTAATAATTTAGACATAGTCAAAGAGCTAATCGATAATTTTCCTTCATTTTTGGCGACTGGCAACCAAACCCAAAATGAAGGGTAACTAGGATTGTGATTGTTTTAATAACATTTACATACTCTTACTTCTCTCTGGTTTATCTTTTTGCCTTTTTACCACTAACAAAATAACTGTTGTTAGTTGTTGTAAAAAACGAGATATTTTGTTTCTTTTTCGGATAACGATTCATTCGATATTGGTTAAACCAAGTGTTTGTTCTTAGGCATATAGACTATTAACATTACTTTAACTATATCTATAAAAATCCGTTTAGTATTTTGATGTGAAAAAACAGACAGAGAGAAAGAATGTGAATTGTGTTTTCTGCTGCAGTACTTTTAAAGCCACGTTTTAATGCCAGAATTAATTTCAGACTTTCAGGAATTCGGTTTTTATTCTCTTATAGATAATAGTATAGATAATAATTAGCCTGATCTTCCTTTGAACCACCAATGACCTGACGAATGTTTGATGACACTAGCTCTTAGCCTAAGTTATTTTTTCTGTTACGTCTTATTTCCTAGTGAATCAGTATTGTTGGGCCGCGCTGCGCAGGCGCGCGCGCTTGTACAACATAATGTTATTATAATTTATGTCATACTCTAAGCAGGTGAAGATATACGCGATGCTCATAAGTTTTATGAAACATGTTCACCCATTGATATACTACGTGAATGACAAAGAAACACACCACAGAAAATCTTAAGTATAGTTGTTTACACGATACAAAAACACAATTTTTATATTTTTTTGTCTATCTGTTGTTTGTCTGGCCTAATCTCTGGAACAGCTGAAACGATTTTAATGAGAGTTTCACTAAAAAATAACACCTAAAGTCGGTAACTGAGCAATATAAAAGATACTTTTTATTCCATGGACTCTTCATGGTTTCCGCGGGATTTGTGAAAAAATTTTTGACGGCCTCCGTGGCGCAGTGGTATGCGCGGTGGACTTACAAAACGGAGGTCCTGGGTCCGATCCCCGGCTGGGCAGATTGAGATTTTCTTAATTTATCCAGGTCTGGCTGGGTGGAGGCTTCAGCCGTGGCTAGTTACCATCCTACCAGCAAAGACGTACCGCCAAGCGATTTAGCGTTCCGGTACGATGCCGTGCAGAAACCGAAAGGGGTGTGGAAATTTTCATCCTCCTCCTAACAAGTTAGCCCGCTTCCATCTTAGACTGCATCATCACTTACCATCAGGTGAGATTGTAGTCAAGGGCTAACTTGTAAAGAATAAAAAAAAAATCAAAAAATTTAACAAAAATAAAATAAAAATGGTAACAAAAAAAAACTAGTATAAATTTCACACCATTAGATAATGATGCTACTCGTAAAAACAGCAATTAATTGCAGTCAAAGTAACGTCGTATCTTCGGTCGTGTATCATGACAGTTTGCTAAGGAGATAGTGGTGTTTTTTTGTCGTTTCACGCGCATCGATCACACAGTGGGCCCCCGAGCCGTGGCTAAGGCCTCGGGGCCTGTTTATTGCTGCAGCGATTTCCGGAGAGCCTCGACCAGTACCCTAACGATACCCCATTTAGGCGTAAACACTATAAATAAATAAGTACAACAAATAAAGGTATTAACGATATATGCGGTATAAGTAAGTAGTAAATCAGTTTGGTGAAGTAAGAAGTGGTGTGTGATAATTTTTTATTTATGAAGTACTTAAGGTGACTGCCTCATTCATCCCGTGGTGTGTCGTTTACACTACTACGTCGGGTTGGATTTCCAGAGGCGGATCCATATAAAATAGTTCTTGGTTTAATGCTTGTAAGAATAATATAATCGCAGTCTAGAAGCAATAAGAAATCTTGTTCAGAGAAGGTGCCTCTCTCTCAAATCTCATTAGTTTAGTCTATGAAAGTGAGGGAATAGAGAGTGCAGCTCTGTTTGCTCTAAAACTTAGGAACAAATTCTCTTTTTCTTGGGGAAAATATCTCTCTCTCACAATGGCTAGTATTATTGACTAGATGATATACTTCAAGGGCTAAATGAGATTGGTTACTGTGGCATAATCTCGCTTGAGCTGGGAAGACGTGTATGTCTTCCCAAAGACAAAATCTAAGTTTGGCAATTTATATTATTATTCTAGATACGTGATAGCCCAGTGGATGTGACCTCTGCCTCCGATTCCGGAGGGTGTGGGTTCACCGGCGTAGTTCTCGTGAAACAATACAGCCCATGCCACTCGGCCATAATGTAGCTTTTCATCGGTGAATGAATTTTTATAATCAGTCTATTGGTTTAGTCATGAAAAAAAAAACAGAACTTTATGCGAACTCAGTCCCTAGCATCGGTTAGTTTTTTCATAGGAAATATAAAACTAACTGTACATTACACATTATCTCAATAATTAAAATTATCTTAAAATGAATAGTTACTTACTTTTAAGTGATCGGTGCGGTCGAGTCATCCTGTGACCACTTGACACGAAGCGCCACTCGAGGTTATGACGAGCTCGTTATTGACACTCGTCTTGAGTGAGACACTTTTTGCTGTCATTCGTTTTAATCAAGTACTTACTTACGTAGTTTGTTGGACAAAAGAATAAGTGCCAAGGAAATGTTCTGAGACAAAATACCATTTCTTGAATTAAATTGTCATTTTCTAATTAATTAGTGAATTCTTCTTTTTAAGTTTTCAATATTTAAGAAATTCTGTATTGGCATAGGTTTCATAGTGGCAGAAAGATTCTACTTAAGAAGTACTGTATTCATACAGTATAAATCTTTCTTATCTTACACAATGAAGTTAGAAGTCAGAAGATAAAAGAGGTAGATAGGCACACAAAAATTATTTCAGCGGCTAGCTATTCAACCTGATCATCATTGTTAACAGCCGATGGACGTCCAGTGCTGGACGTCTACCTCTTGCATGGGCTTCCAAATACAACGGTCTCGAGCCGCCAGCATCCAGCGACTTCCTGCAATCGACCAATACTGCGCATTCCGGCGCGGGGTCGCCAATTCATCAACTTGGGACCCCAACTGAAGCTGAAGTGGCAATAGGCAGGCCTCATAGTTTGAAGAGCTGATGAACATCAGCTCTTCAAACTATGAGGCCTGCCTATTGCCACTTCAGCTTTGCGACTCACTGAGCTATGTCAGTGTTTTAGTTCGTCTGCGGATCTCCCCATTTTTGATTCGATTTCGCAGATAAATTCCAAGCGTAACTCGCTCCATCGCCCGCTGAGTGACTTTGAGCCTTCCAATAAGGCAAACAGTTAGCCACCAAGTCACTGGCAACACGCACTTATTCAAAGACTTTCGTTTTTAGGCACTAAGAAATTTGTGACGTAAAGATGTCGCGGAGTTTCCCGAACGCTGTCCACGGTTTACGGCAGCGGTTCACCTCATTCTCGAAATTGGATCTACTCGTACCTAACTGCCGGCCTATTCACTATTTTGGCATTTATTATCAACCTACCTATACCTATTAAAATAAACATTAAAATAGAGAAATGTTATCCACCTACTGTATGATATCCACCAGCAGACACCGGATGACATTTGTTACCTACATAGAATCGCAGTATCGTGTATGTCAACTAGCATACGTCAAAGATTGTGAATTAGCCTGCGGCTGGCCTATTCGCTATTTTGGCGATATTTATAAAAAATATGGAAAATAGTATTTTAAAAAATGTACGTGTCTGTGAGGTTAAAAGGAAAAAAGGGCAACTGCTGAGTTTTGGCTCTTCTCAGTAGATTCTATCTATTATTCTTTCAGAGGCGTTAGAAGAGTACCCACTACAACAAGACATACTTGTATATATTTTATAATATACAAAAAATCTAAACAGTCCGCCTCAACTGTACTTGCGTACTGTTTCGGTTTTTTAAATGAGAAGTATATTTCTACGCCACCCTAAGCTATGTGTCTAAAAAATCATGTCTCCTTTCGCCTTTCTCTTTAGACCAATCAAACTGCTGCAATGCCGTTACCTAACTTTAATACAATAAAAGAGGTTCCCACTAGAAGTAAACTAGTTACCTCTGAAAATAACCGATTTTAAAATTTAAAATTGTTTTAATTTTTCTGGTTTTTTAAACATTACCTAAAAAGGATTTCTGTATCAAAAGTGTATGTAACATACGTTTGTCAGAAAAGCCCAAACGGGTATGGGAAGTCGTTGACTCTCCACGTAGGTATAATATATGAGGTAGGTATGTATAATAAGGCATTTACATATTATTATTCATGGAAACAAATGTACCCCGAATGGTTTTTGGATTTGTTGACTTAATACAAAATGCTTTTACGGGAGGTGGTCGATGTCGACAAAGTTTAAGCCATGATGCACATAACTTGCGATCATTATATAAAATTCAAATGCGATGAATTTGCATTTTCACTAAATCGTCAACGTTGTCTCAACCGATGCATTTCCACAGGCCGTCTTTACAGCCTTCAACAAGGGTCCTACTGACCTATTAATTATTTTGGTCTTTATTATAAACCTAATATTAAAATTAATATCAAACTACTAAAATACCCAACAGTAAACACCGGATGACATTTGTTACATAAAATCTCAATTGCGTTTATGTCAACTAGCATAACCACGTTCAAGTTACAGACAGAAATAAAATATGGTGCCTTGTCGGAGAATTGGCCATATTTGTTGTCGGATGTTTTAGAGTCTGGAAGATGGCATGGAAACTACCATGGTTCATCGCGTTCATAGAATCGCCATGAATATCACGTAGGTACACAAATATTGTGCAGTAAAAATAAAAAATCAAAGTCTAAATTCATTTATTTCAAGGTTTACTATACCGCATTTCTCACTTTGACCGAACAGATGGTGGTAAACTTGACAAACGTCAATAATGGTTAAGAATAACCTTGTTCGTTGTTCCTTGGCCCAAGGGCTATAAATGAAGGCTTGCAAAAAGTTTCCTATATTATAGCAAGCGATGTGTATCATGCCTGAGCGAGGCAAGAGACCAGATTGCACCAATGTTCCTCTTATTTAGACGATCGCATAATTTATGTCGCCGGCGGGAAATGTTGTATTGTCTTTATGGAATTATTAGCTTCGACGCGCAGACGTCTTTGCGTTCCCACAGACTAAATATTACGAGAATTATTATGTTGTTGACAATGGTGGAGGCCTTTACCCGATGACAGAAATATACCTACAAATCCAGAATATACGCGTACAACGATATAGCCCACGACAACTGCTGTATATGACGTGATCCCAGTGGATATGACCTTTGCCTTCGATTCGGAGGGCGTAGGTTCGAATTCGGTCTGGGGCATGCACCTCCAACTTTCCAGATAAGTGCATTTTAAGAAATTAAATATCACTTGTCTCAAACGGTGAAGGAATAATATCGTGAGGAAACCTGCATACCTGAAAAATTTGTGTGAAGTCTGTCAATCTACATTGGGCCAGCGTGGTGGACTATGGCCTAGCTTCTCTCAGAATGAGAGGGCTTCGAGCTCAGCAGTGAGCCGAATATGGGTTGGTAATGATAATCCAGAATATACGGTAGAACCTCCATAAGTCGAACTTAAAGGCAAGAGTGAAGTTATTTACGTTAGTGGTAATAATTCAAATTATAGCGTTTTTTACTTAAGGACTAAAGGTCGATTTAGAGAAATTGTTTGTATAAAAATACTAAAAACTGAAAATACTAAAACTAGTAGCAAATTAGAAGCTTTATTTTACTGAGATTGGGTAAGAAAGAAAAAATGATTCTATTACAGGGTTATACGCGTGACCCAGTCACTCAACATCTGAGAAGAAAGAAACCTCCAATATTTTACAGGTCGATCTAATAATCTGGATGAATCTACGAGTAGTTACTTAATAGTTATCTATAACCTGACTCTACTTTGAGTATGCTACGGGATGATTCGCATATCATTCATAATTGGTGATTTGTTAGAGCGATAATGAGAAAGCAGTGTTGCTGTAGCAATATTTTGAAGATGAACCAGAAAAAATCGCATATGCGTATTTGGAGGCATATTTTCATTAATTACCACAAACAATGTGTACTGCGAGCACGGTCTACAACAGTTTATCAAACATACAGTGGGGATATTTATGTATCGAGTATCGTATGCGGAATTTGCGGGTAGTGAAACTATCTTTGAAAAGAACGTTCACCCATTTCTTCTATTGGTGAGATGTGTGGGTTCCTAGAAAAAAAATGTCATACAAGCTCCATTACCCGATAGAATTAGCTTAGCGTGAACGAATGCATGATTATTTTATTTTACTTTTAAATTCCAAGCTATTAGCGAAAGTCTATACTTTGGGAATATTCTACATTCCTTTTTATAGAGGTCTTGATAAATATGTGGCTATAACATGTAATAAAAGATTTGGGCTTTATATAAAGCTTTCGCAATATTTCAAATATTTTTTTGTCAAATTATAAAAAATATAGTTTAAAATGTCCTTAATACCTACTGTAAGTGTGAAAGTACATTTTAGTAGATTTGGATGAAAAACTTTACTTTACTTACCTAACCTTTTGTCTAGGTAAAATATTGTATCTTGAAAAATAAAGGATTTTATACAACTTCTATTCCCTTTTATTGCATTTTAAGAAATCCCCTAACTTTTTAGGGGCTATTTTTCACGTGAACAAAACATTAAGTAAGTACTTGCTTGCTTTAGATTAATCGGTCACTCAGTTATTTTTAGAGTTCCGTACCCAAAGGGAAAACGAAGCTTTATTACTAAGACGTCGCTCTCCGTTTACCCGTCTGTCTGTCCATTACCAGGCTGTATCTTCTGAACCGTGATAGTTGAAATTACCAGAGATGATGTTGCCGCTATAACAACAAATAAAAAAAAATTATAAAAAATTATATATATTTTTACATTTGACATTACTAATGGTTATAGTCATACTGAATTAGAGATTTCTATTAGTGTTAAACCATGGACAGACAAACGGACTTATGGTTCCATTTTGTCTACCAAATATTTAGAGGAGACATGACTTTTTGTCGTTTTACAGATACGGATACCCTTCGAGCGCAAGATCATCGCATCACTTGGCCTGTTATGTAGTGTAAATATGAGTAAATAAATAAATAAAAATAAAAAAGCCTTTTATTTCTTGTTTTACAAGTAATACATACAAGTAATAATACAATTTAAACAAATTGTACTTATTTACTACAAAATATTTTTATTAAAAACAGATTGTATAAGTAATACAAGAACCCGTCTAGGAGAGGGTGAAGGCCTCCTCCAGATCAGACCATCTCTGCCGAGCTTTGGCTAGTTTAACACCTGTATTGCCAGCAAACAAAAAAATATGAGTAAATAGACTATAATTCGTTATGAAATTCACAGGTGGAAGTGTACAGTACGAGTAGCTGGTCTCAACATTCTCCGCCAATCTGTGCGCTTGCTACATCGAGGTCATACTGCGGACTGCTACGGCCGTTTTGTCCTTTTTGTCTTTATATGAATCACGAAGCGTTTTGTGTACGAGGACCCCGGGGGGCCCGGACCGCCTGCCGAGGTTTCCTTCCTCCATCGACTCGAACAAAAACCACTAAAAAAAACCACCACAAAAACCCCCATACGGGTGACAAGTGATCATTGTTTATAATATTAGTTGATTTGTTTAACTTCTTTTGTTTTGTCGTGATCGTGCACTTTCTTTTGTTTTGTTGTTCGGTGAAAGATTTGTTGTTAACTCGGACTTGATAGCAACATTAATTGATATTGTTTGGACTTATGTGTCTTAACTTATTGGGTACTGTAGTGGATTTGGGAATCATTTTAGTTTGTTGTATCGTCTACAAGCCCTTTGTATCAAAATGTCACCAAAACCGTTGCTCAAAACGTTACTGGTTCAATAGCCTGCAATAGCCAAACCTTTGTTTAAAAAAAATAAGGATTTAATCTCGGAATAAGAGATAATAAGCTGTAAACTTTAAAAAAAAAAAAAACATGAGTACATAATTTTGGTGTTATAAAAGTTGTCTTAGAAGTCTCATAAATTTTCGTGACAGTGTCGTAAGTTATTCAAGGTCAAAGGTCACAGAAATCAGTTTATGATTGTATAATTGATGATAAAGATTCTTGGAGATAGTTAAAACTAACGGCTTTCATCTTCACATAGAATTAATTACATTATTAATTAATAATGTATTAATATTGAATATTTTGTTTCTTCCTCAATTGCTCATCATCCATTAGAACCTCTTGGCTGTTGGCTTGCAGAGTTTTCCGATGTAAGCTACGGGTAGTATCGATGTGTCATGAAGGAAGTTGAGCTTCATCCAGAATATGACGTCGCTGACAGTCGCTGCGCAGTCTAGGTCATTGATCCCTGATCACTGATTGCTCCAACAAATGGTACGCAGCGAGATTAGTTACCCCCTCTGTTGCCCTATAGTACGCATGCATGACGCTCATTTATGGACTGAGACCATCTCAAGCGGCGCACCCACCACAAGAACAAAGTGCACAGCTGCGCATATATCCGTGACACCATCAGTAGCGGGAGCATTCATAGACGCCCTTAGCCCCTCTTGTCCCAAGCTCTTCGGCAGTGTATGTGGTGCCCTAGACATATGCCGAGCATGTCCTGGGGAGCCCTCATCGGGCTAATTGATTGCGGGTGTTCTCACCTTGCTAACAGCGAATACTTGCTTGGACATGATCAAGAAGTTAAGATCATCTTACATAACCAACAGCTTGCTTGCTTCCTTCATAATGGCCTCATCGTTTTGAGATGTCATACTATAGGTACGGACCAGTGACAGTACTTGAAAATAACAGTGCTTTGCTCTTCTTTAACCTAACGATTATTATCACTCATAGTTATATTGCAGTCAATAATTAATAAGCCAGTAATTGTTGATATTACTGTACTCCACGACGGTAATGTGGTTAAAGCTGAAAAGAGAAAAATAATCAAAATACTTGGACCTTGCTCACGAGATTACCATACGGCATGTTATGACAATTGTTATTGTTCTGATAATCATTTATTTCATTCAATGGTCTATAGCGAAAAGCTTCGATCAGCAACTTTGACTGTTGGATTAAGGGTCGGATACATAAGGCAGTGATTCTTGAGACGGTGCGTATTGTGAGAGCTCTGGACCCAACCAACGGTTGCTTGGACCTTAAAATGCTCTGGGAGCAGACACACATAGAAGGACTGGATTTTTGTTATAGATTTTCTTTTTAGCAGAACTTGGCTTACGAAAAGGTGGTAAAGTTTTTACAAATACACAAACATGACATACAAAGAGTCTTGTACACTAAGCGTACCTACTTGAAATAAACGACTTTTGATTTTAGAACTTTTGATAGCGTTACATCGTCACTCACAGATACCTATACACGCGCCTGTCTAAAGCTTGTTTGTACATTACTACTACATCCAAAGTCAAACGGACTTCCTGGAATAGATTGACTATAGCATATAGGTTATAAGTCAAAGTCAAAGTCAAAGTCAAAAGTCAAAATTCATTTTTTCAATTAGGCTTAGTTTACAAGCACTTTTGAAAGGTCAAAATTATGTCATAATTTAATTTAATTTAAGGGTGGTAATAATAGTCGAAAACTTAAAACTAAAGTTACGAGGGTATATTTGTCTATATTCATAACAGGTAGCTGTGTTTTTCAAATTGATGTCATTCAACACGTAATTACCTTTCGAGAGCTAATCATAACATCTCAATCGACAAAAAGGGGTCCGATTCAAAAAATTCCCATATTAATGTATCGAGAGGGGTATCTTCGGAAAAAAAAACGTTCGAATTTAATATGTGACACCTCGGCTCCAAACACCACGCTATCGTTTATTACGAATGAATCAAATATTTGAATGAACACGTACAACTTGACAACACATGTAAATGGCTATCTAGCGAATACATCGGACGCCCTGCGGCGCGCCATGGCGTCCTTATTCTTTGCTTGCCATGCGTCGGGTGGCCAGGCTCACGGGAATTTCGGGAGAGTCTCCGAATTGTAAACCTATCCAAATTTGGTAAGATCCAAGAAAATAGAATCTTACCAAATTTGGATAGGTAGGGAGAACAACACGAGCAGAGAAGGGTGTTGATCGATCGTCAAGGAATTCCTTAACCCTACATCCAGTAGTCACAAGTCCTGGACTTTGACTTTGACTTTGGACACCCGCACGGTGAATCCATGGAATGCTAAGATTCGTCTCTCTCTCTACTTTTTTTTTATTCTTTACAACTTAGCCCTTGACGATAACACCTAAGTGATGATGTAATCTAAGATGGAAGCGGGCTGACTTGTTAGGAGTTGGATGAAAATCCACACCCCTTTCGGTTTCTACACGAACGGTTTGTACCGGAATGCTAAATCGCTTGGCGGAACCTCTTTGTCGATAGGGTGGCGACTAGCTACGGACAAATGCTCCTACCAGCCAGTCTTGGACTAATTAAAAAAACTTTAATCGGCTCAGCCGGGGATCGAAACCAGGACCTCCATTTTGTTAATTCACCAGGCATACCACTGCGTCACGGAGGCCGTCAAAAACTCACGTTACTCTCAATTGTCTAATTTAAGGGGTTTGTTTAGTTTTTGATATTATGGTGATTACGAGAGAGATTAGGCCAATAGTCCACTACGCTGGCCCAATGTGGATTGGTGGAATTCACACACGCAGAGGATGAAGGAAATTCTCTGGTATGCAGGTTTCCTCACGATGTTTTTCCTTTTAATTTAATTTCTTAAAATGCACACAACTGAAAAGTTGGAAGAAGAAGAAGACAACTGAAACTGAAAAGATCCTGGACCGGATTCGAACCGATCAAAATCGGAGGCAGCGGTTATATCCACTGGGCTATCACGGCTCTATATTATTATTCAATCTTGTGTTTGTTTTAAAATACTAATAGATTGCTATTTGTATAAGACATTGAACATTGGCACCAATATGTCAGAATATACACGTGGAAACGTGACAAAACAAACCTATTAACCTATCGAAACTAAGATCGTCCCCCTACTAGGTTGACAGGATATCAAGCGGGTTGCAGGGAGCCGCTAGATGCTGGCGGCTCGAGACCGTTGTGCTTGGAGGTCCATGCAAGAGGCCTATATCCAGCATTGGACGTCTATCGGCTGATAAAGTTAAGTAAGTAAGTATGTAACTAAGATTGTTGCTACCTATCCACGAAGATAGTTCAAATATTGTCTAGGTATGAGCTAAAAATATATAGTCCTCTAATGTAAATAAATAGGGCCATCCTAACCATAACCTAATGGCCATGGATAAATCAAATATGAAAAAAAGGGACAAAAACAATGTTGAGTAAACAAAATTCATGGAAACGGTAACAAATCGGACAATGCTGGTGCCGCCGGCGCAGGTGGTCCGCAACGAGTCGCGTTGCGTCGCGTCGCATCGCGTCGCGTCGTGTCGCCAACGTACTTTTCCAATAGTAGTTATATCATGACTCCTACGGCATAGTTGGTAGCTTTAGTTTTCAACAGAGAGGTCCTGGATTCGATTTCCGTAAAACAAAAGATTTTGGTAATAGAACTCGTCCGTAAGTAATTGAATTATGTAAAAAACGGGCAAAAACTTCTAGTTTAGTATAAGATATATACAGAATCTAAGCTCGTTTTCTTCAGAAAATGATGAGATGACAATTTTGTTCGTGACTATGAGTGCGATACTGGTCCTTCTATAATTGGTCTGAGCACGTAGCTAATCGTAAAATCTTTCGCAGTTTATTTATAATGCTACTGTTATATAAACTTTCACATTTTTAATATTAGCTTGTACTATACATATATTGTGTATTCTGTGATATTAGTAAGATAAAATAAAACTTAACAAATTAAAAAAGAGTATAAGTAATGAAAAATTATAAAAATATTTAAAAACAATATCAAACTATCAGCTGAGGCGTTTTCCAACCCCTAAAACAAGGTACTAATAAAATCCATTTAATAATAATTCAATATAAATTCTAACTAGTCTCGTAACCCACCCCTAAAATTAATTTTACCTAAAAAAATCTTACTGCGACGTCACGATAAAACGAAATAAAGATGCGAACACACTAATGCGATTATACGAACGCAAATTAAATTCTCCCACGAGCCCCCTAATAACAGTAGTCAAAGAGTCAGCCGTCTCATCCTTACTGGCAAAAATACAAATACATATAAGTCACTTCAAGTGACTGAAATATATTTGTTTAATACAAATCAATCAATTTATGCATATGATAGAACAAACTATAATGAAAACATTAAATTATTTATGTTAAGTCTCTAATTCTCTCTTAATTCAGGTCTACAAAAAACATTGGATTTTCTCACAAGCAACTATTAATTTATAACCTTACTGAGTTTTTTGGTTCTGTATTTACTAAGTTTGTTTATAGTTATACTCTTAGCTTACTGTCTCATCAGGCAGTGACAGCATATAAAATATACAGCTTGTGTTTCACTAGCCTATTACATACAGTATATAATTCAAAACTAAACTATCTCAAGTAGCACGGTTTGAGTCCTGAGTGTCTCTAATAGCATAGCATCCTCTCTCCTAAACAGAGGGGCCTTGTAATAGTATGCTAAAACTGGAGGAGGAAGAATATGATCATTATGATGATGTATAAAAATAAATTTAAATATGTCTCACACTGCGAAGTGTCTCCGTTCTCGACATCCTAGATAAAAACGACTGTGATTACCACCGTCAACTCTCACACTATTAAGGAGACATTACGCTCAACTCAAATAAGTGTAATTCATAAAACTGAGCAGTCCTTTGATATGAAAATTTGTTGATCCTCGGCACGCGACCGACGTCGGGCGAACGCGAGTTTGTTTTTGTTTGCGTTGACTCTTGTGTGTGCGCAGCTTTATAATGAAAATGTTTTGTTTTGTTACGAACATACATTGTAAAGCGGTGATGTAATGTCACTGAATACATAATGGTTACTATTCGAAACGAGACTTATCATGTATACCTACGGTTGTTTAATATTATTGTTTGTTAATTCCATGTAAGTACATACTGTAAATTGATAATTTCGTACAAAATACAAGCTTCAAGGGTCCAGACCCACATTCGTCCAAATCATTATCATCATCATCACTAGCACCCGATGGACGACCGCTGCTGGAGTCCTCTTGCATGGACATCTAAACACCAAGTTTTCGAGCCAAGCATATGCGCCATTGTTTTATATTTTCCTTGATTTAATAATGAAATATTACGTCCTCAGTCGCAAGTCATTTACCTTAGCGTTAACCCTTGGAAAAACACCGCTAGAGTTCGAACTTTAAGGGTCTCTAGCGAAGGATCACCACGGAGCTAGTTGTTTGGCGACTGGGGACCTAATTTCTCATGTTCAAATTCTCATATTCCGCAGAAAATATTACATAGATGACGATTTATGGTTAGATGATTGAAGATCTGGGGAGGAGGATCTGAGGATCGGATTCAAATATACCCAAAGACAAACCCACCGTGGTGATCTCCATTAACTCTACTACGTCTATCATCATCATCATTAACAACCCATATTTGGCTCACTGCTGAGCACGAGTCTCCTCACAGAATGTGAGGAGGGGGGGCTTAGTCCACCACGCTAGCCAAATGCGGATTGGCAGACTTCAATCACGTAGAGAATTAAGAAAATTCTCATGTATGCAGGTTTCTTCACGATGTTTTTCCTTCACCGTTTGACATGATATTTAATTTTCTTCTTCTTGATGTCTATACCCATGGTAAAATCATGACTAACTTTTAGTGTTAATAAACTGAGGAAAGTCTGGGTCTTAGTCCTTACATACAGGCGAGAAAAGCCGCAATCAATAACTATATGTACTTAATTATATTTTTGTTAATGATAAATGATTACGCTTCATCTATGCATGTAATAGTTGTCTGGCATGCCTGTAGTTGTGCGGCGCATGCGTGGAATGCTCACCGTGTATGATTTATTATAGTGATCACATAACATTTGTATGTTGTATTGGTATCGACACGCGCCACATGGTGTTAAGAACGTAAGAATGTGTGTGCGAGGCTTTTATAATGTCAGCCACAAACGGTCAACTTTTCAAATCAGAAAAAAAATATGTGTAAAAGTCACAGTTCATTTATTTCAATTAGCCTTAGTTTACAAGCACTTTTGCAAGTTATGTCGAAGTCTTAAAATTAAAGTTACTTAAAATTTAAGTAAAATAAATATAAGAAGGTACTTAAACACACATCACTATCTAGGTCCAAAGTAAACTGATATATTACATATACTCGTAAATAATTACATAATGTATGAAAACAACCTAGACACTGGAACACATCCATGCCTATCAAATAAATATTTTCCAGTTGTGGGAATCGAACCCACAGCCGAGGTAGCAGAAAGCAGGGTCACTACCCACTGCGGCACGCGGCAATATCAAAACTCATAGGTATTCATATTATTTCAAATTTACTTACATCCCTACGATTTAATGGCATACTTGACCGTATGTGGCTAGCATTATTTACTGGGCTGACTATAGGAGGTTATGTTTTTCTAGCTTATGTATGTATGTTTAAATAATTTTTCTAGCTTATGTATGTATGTTATTAATTGATAGGTGACAGAAAATGCCCACTGATACTTAGAGACGTCATATAGGTATGAAACCACGCTGTTACAATGCAGTATAGCCGTGTGTGATTAGGTAAACCGAAATGTTCTCCAAAGAACGGGAGTGTGTCATCACTAACTTATTGAAAAGTTACTAGACGAATGAAAATATCATTAACTCATAAGCGGACAAATGACTCGAAAGCGAGACCTCGTGATCCAAGGTAGGCTAGCCGAAGCCGAAGAAATGGCTTCGGCTAACCAATATCCAACGAGCCAGATTAACACGTTCGCTGCGGTACGAGGTCAATTGACCTTGTACGTCTAGCGTGTTCAAGAGTTACGAGGTCGATGGACCTCGTACCACACCAGAGGAAAGTACAGAAAGATCAGTGCCGCAGCGAAAGTGTTAAAAAAGCTCTATTATTAAATCTAAGGTTACAAAAGGAATGAACCAGGGATCAAACTCCGACAAGTAGGAAGGCCAAAGGGCAGAAACTGCAGCCAAAACTGGACTGGAGCCAAACAGAAGTTATAGTTCTCAATGAGTAGGCATTGAACCTAAAAACCTAAAACATTTCGTATTTACTCGTGAATTCAGTTTCTACCATATTAAACTTTATTTACGCGAGGAAACTGAAGTACTTTCACTGTAAGTGACAATTTTTAGAAGATAAAATGAGTAAGTTAGCCTTAAAAGATATATTGTCATCTAGGTTTTTTCGTAGAACAATATTTTTTTATTCTTTACAAGTTAGCTCTTGACTACAATCTCGCCTGATGGTAAGTGATGATGACAATCTAAGCTGGAAGCGGACTAACTTGTTAGGAGGAGGATGAAAATCCACACCCCTTTCGGTTTTTACACGACATCGTACCGGAACGCCTGGCGATTTGTCCTTGTCGGTAGAGTGCCAGCCAAAAATATAATAAAAAGAGAAATATTTCACCAATACATGTTTTTGTTATCTAAGGGATTAGGCTGCGTTTTCTATGAAAGCTCATCCGACTCTTCCAACAATTGTCGCCATATTACAATCAATTTACACGGAATCTTAACAAATTATGTGTACCAAAAATTCTTCCTCGTCACCAATAGAATTAAAGTCAAAGTAAAAATTAATTTATTTCAATAATTAGTTTACAAGCACTTTTGAATCATCAACTTATGTCATGATTGAATGGTGATAATGGAAGTCAAAATTATAGTTTTGAGGGTTCCAAAAGCGCCTTGGTCTGAGAAGAGCCCTCAACAAACTCAACCAGGGTCACTATAAATTGATGAAAACCGCATGAAAGCAATTGTCCAAGTTAAGTTAAGTTTATCGTGAGCAGACTGGAGAGGACTTCACTTTATAACAATCATGTATAAATACAAAAATTATCCTCTTACAGAAAAAATGCCCAAACCGATTTGCATCTCAAATAAGTATCATTCGATAAAGTGACTGACTAATTTCAACACAAAGCCAAAAGCTGGTTTTCAAAAGATTAGCCAAGAACGAAGATGCGGATCGTACCTAAAATCCCGTATCGAGGAAACATTATTTGAACTGAATAATCAATTTATTAGTATTTAATCAGTTTCTGCATCGATAGGTCAGCAAATGACGAATAAGTAATCACACATGCCTGCAGCGCTAACGGCTTGAAATCCGATAAAACTGATCGTGTGAGATTACTTAATAGTCAGTAGCTCACTTTAGTCAGCATAGTATACCAGGACCATCATCTCCACCTCCTCCACCACCGAAGGATCACGAGGTGATGGTTCTGGTATATATTTGTGATGCCGGATCTTAGACCATCATCTTATTATCATTATTATCATATTCCTAAGCCCACCAACGCGCATTGAATCAGCTTGGTGGCTATAAACTCCTACACGGAGTTAGGCTTGGCCTTCTTCATTGTTTTTATGTTTAATACCTACTAGCGAAAAACTAGCAGAAAATATATACAAATGTATTAATAACACAAGTTTAAATTGTTTATGTCTAAATACTCGTAAACATACGTAAAATACTCGGAGAATGGACGTAAAAAGTGCAAAGTTTCACCCAAATAAATTCATAGAGCTTGACGCTTCGCCCGGTCATAATTCTACGGAACCCTAAATAAAAATAAAAAGAAACGAGTCTACGACCTATATGCGACCCAAGAATGTCCCTTTATTTTATTCTTTGCATTTTATTTGTCTCGAGTTGCTCCTGTAATATTGTTTATAGCAAACATACGAGTGTTCGAACTGGCCCGACGTCTTACTACGCGAAGGCGTTTGAGGTACGCGGTAAAAACATTAGACAAATGATTTTAACCTTTGTATTAACGCATATATCTATATAATATAAATAACTAAAGGCATATATCTATATAATATATATAACTGCTACCACTGGAGGGTGTTCGAATCCGGTCCGGGACATACACTTTAAACTTTTGAATGTTGTGCATTTAAATAAATTAAATATCACGTGTCTCAAACGGTGACGGAGAACAACGTGAGGACACGTGCATACCAGAGAATTTTCTTAATTCTCTGCGTGTGTGAAGTCAGCCAATCCGCATTGGGCTAGCGTGGTAGACTATTGGCCTAACCCCTTGAATTCGGGGATGAGACTCGAATCTGCTAGCTACCGTAACCACCACAGTACAAACTCAAATACTTACCAATGGTAGGAGCATTAGGTACTCGTAAGCTGACAAACTTTCAGCCTAAATTAATTAAATTACTAATGTTCCTCTAAAAGACACTGAGTTCGAATATGGATCAGCAGTATTTGAAACATCTATTCCATCATCTATTACTGCCTTCTATCAAAAGGAAATGGTATTTACTACCACCATAGTACCATTTCATTCCATACAAAGACTAAGTGTTATTCGGTTTTTTTTTCAAATCATGACGTTTACCTACTCACTGTTGTACCTATTCTCCCCACAGGACGTACCATCGCATTGAAATCGAGTAAACAAATCACTTAGACACGACATTTGGACAAAAAAATCACGAAATATTAAAAGTTTACTTGATATCTCTCTTTCTGTCAGATTCTGGCCAGTCATGATTTATACTACGTTTGTACAATAGGACGCGCATTAGGGGACTGTGTAATGTTGAAACGGAAAAGGTGTTTGGATCGATTTTGGGAGATTCTCACCTCCAATGGTCAAGACTCAAGACACCTACCGCGTGGACGAACTATTTATTGGGGTTTAGGATTAGGGTTGCGAAATTTTTTAGGGACGAACTAAAGATATTTTTATTTAAATATAAAGTTATGATGTTATGTTATACATTTCAGTTATTCATAATTTGATTTACTAAAACTCAATTTTCTATAAGATATAAGATGTATATAAGTATATATAGTATGTAAATTATACAAAATATTGTTAATATTTTGTCTCGCGGAAACTAAATAACTGCTCAATTGATATAGATTTGGGAAAAAATCTATTGGGAGAAATTCTAAAACAAAATTAGTGATTTTTTACAGGAATTTTCACTGGATCATCTGGTATGAACGTCAAGCTATCTTATATGTAAGTGTAATAAAATCAAAGACAAGATGCTGAACTCTTAGGAATATGTTGTGCCTACTGTAGGAAACAAGAAAACTGCTCAATTTTTACTTTATTTATTTAGGGCCTCAAACGAAAAAAAAACTAAAATATAAAAAATATTAGCTAGATTAAAAATTTCTTAAATGGTCATCAAAATGCTAACCGTTAACCTATATTTGTAAGAATTTAAAAAAAAAATCTCTCATACGTTTAAAACTCTATCAGATCTATCATAAGTGTCAAACCCAATGCGAGCCGGGTTGTGACGTCACTGATCTACGTATGTAGATCAGTGACGTTACAACCCGGCTCGCATAAAAATGTGGCAGTGGCAACCCTAGCCGCAATGTTTATTTTGCAGCCTATATTCACACAAAAGTCGTTTCAAGGAATTCGAAATTACAACAACCTCGCCATAGCGTGGCCCGACACAATTCGGACATGTAAGCAAACATCTTAATGTTTACTAATGAAACATTTCGATGTACATTGATTGATGGTACTGTGTCTATCTGTGTACGTTTCTATTCGTATTCAGCGCGCACACCGCGGGGGTCCCTCGTTGGTGGCATATCTATTGTTCAACGGGGGACACATTTCGGCAAATATTTTTTTTTTTTCGAGTGCCTCATATAAATTATTCGCTTCAATAACTTAGAGATAGAATACTCTTAATAGAGCTTTCAATATCAGAGTATACAAATGCACATCTATCTGTTATACTATTACTAGCTGACTCGGCAAACGTACTGCCATATAGATTTCTTTCATTCAAAGATACATGACTTAAAAATTGGGGATAGGGGTGAGAAATAGTGTATCACCTATTCTCCGTGCTACTGAATCTATACACAAAATATAATAAAAATCGGTCAAGCCATTTCAGGTGAATATTCTACTGTAACTTATCTACGAATAGAAGTAAAGATGAATAGTTACTTTGCTAAATTATCCAAAGTTAAATAAAAGCTTGTATAAGGAAACGTTGGTCGTCATAGTAACCGCTTCAGTGCCGACATCCGTTGCCCTTGACTCAGTAGGTACGATTAAATACAGATTTGGGTGAACATTTTTTCGCAACTCCGAGTGGGGTCATTTAAATTTCATGCGTATTTTAGCGATAGACATCAGATGGGTTTCCATTAGGTGAATGATTAAGGACTGGGGGCTTGGGTGGGGGCTTTCGACGGGGACACGGGGCCCCCGGGGAGTGAGGGCTGCGACGCCTGGTTGTGGTGCATTGCTTGCAATTAACTCCTCTGTCTGAGCATTATCTTGGCATTAGATCGTCCCTGTACCGTCTCGCAGACATCTGTATAGTGATGTTCGACTATGATTGACTATCGATAAAATACTAAGAGCTATCAATGATATACTACTCGCATGTATCATGTATCACTTCATCATCATCAGCCCATTTGAATGGTCTCTTATAGGGTCAGATCTCTCTTCGCATATGA
This sequence comes from Bicyclus anynana, assembly GCF_947172395.1. Classification (NCBI taxonomy): domain Eukaryota; kingdom Metazoa; phylum Arthropoda; class Insecta; order Lepidoptera; family Nymphalidae; genus Bicyclus; species Bicyclus anynana. The sequence goes on along the minus strand of NC_069110.1, from coordinate 17,725,155 downwards.
AAAGAGATTTAAAACTAAGACCCGCTACGGTGCTCTTATGTGGGGTGGCGGGCTAATGATAGTAAAACGGCTAACTTTTAAACTGAACTCTCTGAAACACGATGCTGTATTACCACTATTATTCAGGCTGCTACTGATCATTACTGAGATGAAAGTAAAAGACCCATAGAACTTAAGCTCCTAAAAGCCACATGAACTACCCGCTGCATTATCGACGCAGATAGTAGAGAAAAGCAGATGGGTATTTACTTGTGTAAAATAAAAGTGAACTTGTTATTCGGTCAATATAATAAATAAATACCTAATGATGATTAGAAACACACGTCAAAAAGGGTAAGCCTTATCCAGAGGAGTAAATAGTTAGGGCCCCTTGTCCCGTAGTTAATGTCTTCTCCTTCATATCAAATTATACAATTTCCGATTTACATACATATTATATTGTATTTACGATGTTTGTCAAATAAAAACTAAATTTACAATCCAACATTCATTGAAACAGATTTTTGTCTAAGAAAAATGCAGAGTACCATCATATAATAGGTGTTTTTGTCAATTATATTGTATCAAATATTTTTATTAAAATCACTTTCACCACAAAAAGGGCGACCTTCGAAATGCATTCTATTCACCAATTTTCATTCCACATACTCTCATTTTTTGGGTTTTTTAGTTTACAGAACCTATCGATATTTTCAGTATTAATGACTAGGTACTGTGCTACACTATCGATTTCAAAACTATCGATATTGGGCTATCACTAGGAAATCATTGTAATTTATTACTTATCTCTTAGTTATTAAAGTCTATAATCATATGGACATATAATTGTTTACATAAATAAACAACACTACCCCGGATGCATTTATCTAAGTATTTGGTGTTAGAGTGGTTGATTTCAAAGCAACTTAGCACATGTTATATATGAATATTACGAGTATGTTGCAAATTGTACAAAAAATATTATCATCTAATAGATATATTTACTTAAACTATCTACTCAATAAGGATATAAGTAAATGAAGCTGTCTCATAAATATTGAAAAGCAAAACTGAAAGTTTTGAAAACCCATAAACATTATTTGGCTGATGTTGATTAATTTTGTGTTCGCGTATTTTTTCTTTTTCCTCTGTAACGTGTAAGTTTATATGGATGTTTGGATGTTTGTTACTCTTTGACGCTGCAACTACTGAACCGATTTGGCTGAAAATTGGAATGGAAATAGATTTACTCTGGATTAACACATAGGCTACTTTTTATCCCGAAAAAATCCACGGATTCCCGAGATTTGCCAAACCTAATAATTTTGATGATGCGAATGTTTGTTACTCTTTCACGCCTCGGCTACTGAACCGAATCACTTAAAATTTGAAGTAAATATAGATTATAGTCTGTATTGACACATAGGCTACTTTTTATCCCGGAAAAATCCATAGTTCCTGAGGAATTGTGAAAAACTAAATTCCACGCGGACGAAGTCGTGTATATGTAGTCCAAATTAAAATTTTCTTTTATAAAACAAACGAAGACAAAAAACGTCGTAATTATAGCTGTCATTACCTACTTACATTAACAAAATATAACAATCTAGAGTGAGTCTAATCGTTGGTTCGTAGTAATAATGTCGGAATACGTAATCAGTACAACGGTATGCCCTGTTTACAGTCCCGCGCGTGATGTGAGAAAAGAAACTGACTAATTAATTCAGTTATTATTATAAAACTGTAATGAGGCTGTTTGTATATTTAAGTTATTCATCATCATCATTAACAACCCGTATTCGGCTCACTGTTGAGCACGACTCTCCTCTCAGAATGGGTTAGGCCTCCCACTGGCCAAATGCGGATTGGCAGACTTCATACACGTAGAGAGTTAAGATAATTCTCAGGTATGCAGGTTACCTCAAAATGATTTTCCTTCACCGTTTGAGACACGTGATATTTAATTTCTTAAAATGCATATTGAAGTTGGGGGTGCATGCCCCAGACCGGATTCAAACCTACGCCCTCCGAATCGAAGTCAGAGCCTATCACGTCTTATATACTAGTATGTTATTATGTTAACTGATTTCGAAAAAAGAGGTTTCTTTTTTCCTAAGGCACCAAACCAACATCATCGCATCGCTGTTATTTGCAGTTTCGTCTCGGTTTTCTTCGATTCCGTCATTGTAGTGGTTGGTTAGCCTATATTAGAAGGTATTTAATTGTATATTATGTATGTGAGATAAAGAGATAGTTAATAAGTTTGGATTATTATGAACATTCAAAGATGTTTTGCTTTATAAATATCGAGGTTCATATATGGAAATTATGCATATGAAATTATCCACGGCCAAATTAGACTCAGATTATAATATAATTCGCACTTGAAAAGTGAGAACAAGATATATGTAGGTATACGTAGCTACAGTTACTTCTACTAGAAAAAAATTTGGTACGCTTACATAAATGTGAAAAATCATTGTCTTAAAGCAACAACATAATTCACATTATGTGCGGCTAATATGATCATGAGGTCTTGGGTTCGATTCCTTGGGCCAGGTTTCTGGTCTTATTTGTTGTTTACATTATTATTCGTAACTAGATATCGTGCTGATAGACGTTGAGGTCACAAGTTGCTCGAATGACGACCCCTCACTAGAAAACGCAGTGTTATTTGACTACCCACCAGGTGGACTGACGACATCAAACAAGTCACAGGTATTCGCTAGATGCAAGCAGCTCAGCATCATGATGTTTGGAAGTCCCAACAAAAGGCTTATGAGCTGCAGTGGATGTCCATCTGTTGATATTATGATGAAATGTTGTGGTTTTTGTTCCTTCTAACAATTACACAGTAGCATCTACAGAAGTTGAGTTAGTCTTACAGCACGTTTAAACATCGTTATAGGTACCTACCATTAATTTCTGAAAGTGATCGTTCCACAGTCGAAACCTAACCGCCGGCTAATCCGTCAACTTGCATTGGACCAGCATGGTGGGTCTAAGCACAAGGGGGTCAAATCTCCTGCGCCTTATGTGAATTGGGAAAAGGCTTCAGAGGATGAGTAACTTTACTGGTTCACTTACGTAAAAATATTATTAAATACTTAAAAAGAAATTTTCATCTTCTTAATAAATTAAATTGAGTTAACTTTGACTATAAAAAAACAATAATGAGCGTCAGCAAAATCATCACAATAAACAATTAAAACCATTACGTCCCGATGGCTACATTTTAAAACGTCAAGAGAGGCTTAGCTTAGCATTAAATTCATAACTTTTAATTAACTCAAAATAACACAATTACAGACTTTATGGGGATATCAAATTTTCTCAAACGGACTGTTCCTCGTAAAGTGTGAGAATGATTACAAATTATTAAATTCGGCCGCAAACGTTCCGACTCCGTCGGGCGGACATCGTAGGTACGGTTGTCCCCCAGATATAAAACAGAAATATTGTTGGTTTCGTTTTAAGAATATTTGTTTATTCTCACCTACAAAATTCTACAAAATACATATTTTAATATTCACATAAATTAAATTAAAATAAATTAAGATTAAGACTAAAAAGTATGAATATCGTTTGGTTTCGTTTGTTTTTCTGTGTAACTCTGTTTCTGTCTATGGTAGGTATTGCACCTGAAGGATGTACTGATTTGGAACCGTTTTGTTAATAGAATGTTGAATTTAGCACTCGCTTCGCATGTTGTTAGATAGCCAATCTGAAAATGTCTCTTTACCTACCTTGTTAATGCAATATTAATTCGAGGATATAAAACAATTTTATAAATTTTGAGGAGATCGATTTGGAATTCTATCTACCACTATAAAATTGTTATATATTTTGTCGCATAAGTAGGTACATTATAAATTAAAGACCATGTCACGTCTGTGTCTGTATTTACTTTAAAAATGAAATAAAGATTGTAATTATTTAAACATAATATTATAAATGAATATACTTTAGTAAAAGATTTAAATTGAAATGGATCAGAACGTTTGTGGCCGGTCTAAAACAAAGTGGGTAGAATACAAAATTGACACAGCTGTCGGTAAGGGCAGCTCTCATTCTAGCCAGAATTGTTGTAGCAACGCCTCAGTGAATGTTGCTTTCCTTTTTAATAGTATTCATTGCAGTTATTGCATCTTAAATACAAACTATTATTTAATTTGCCCTGTATATATGTGTGGGTCAAATTTTGGAATCATACTTCGTTTTATCGACGTTCACCGTTCACCATTTTATCCGTTAACTAAACAAATATTATAAAGAGGTAACTTTGTCACTGGATGCTAGTGGCTCGAGACCGCTGTTTTTGGAGGTCCATGTAAGAGACCTGTGTCCAACAGTGGACGTCCATCGGTTGATAATGATGATGATGATGAACTTTCTTGGCCCATGCTTCTACCATAGGTTAGGTACGCTGACTAACTATTGTAGTTTGGACTGTGGTGACTTTTATTCTTTACAGATTAGCCCTTTAGTGCAATCCCATCTGATGGTAAGTGATGATGCAATCTAAGATGGAAGCGGGCTAATTTAACAACGTAAGGTTTAGGATGAAAATCCACACCGATTTCGGTTTCTACACGACATCGTACCGGAACGCTAAATCACTTGGCAGTACGTCTTTTCCGATAGGATAGTAACTAGCCACGGCCGAAGACTCGCACTAGACAGACCGAGACTAATTAAGAAATACTCTACTAAGCCTGCCAATCCGAATTGGGCCAGCGTGGTGGATTGTCCTAACCCCTCTCATTCTGAGAGGTATCGCATAGGTAGGTACATTATAAATTAAAGACCCTGTCTTATCTAGGTATGTGTGAATGTTTACTTTAAAAATTAAATATAGATTTTAATTTTTTAACCCATCTCATTCTGAGAGGAAACTCGTGCTTAGTAGTGAGCCCAATATGGCTTGACAAAATCACTAAAATCAACACTCCACAAATGTTAGTACCTATTGTAATGTTGTTTAAGTGCGAACGCTTCCGGGAAACTGTCTATGTATCTACACTATCGTGAGCGTACAAATTGGCTAGCTCGCACACTAGTCTGTTAGCCGTAAGACATCAGTAGTAGCCGATAGCCTACCCGCTGAACGACATCAGTTTGTTAGAGCTTAGCCGACGGGCGACGCAATCTGCGCTCCACGCACCAGCGCGCCGCCCGACCCCTCCTGCCACTCTCATGTCACGGCTTACGCAAAACTGACAGCCTCCCAATAATTCGTTACAATACATTGATACAAGTTATTCAAGATGCACGTATTTTTCCTTTTTTTTTTTAAATCTATTCCGTAATATTAGACCCAAAAAGCTGTGATTTAGCTAATATTGTAGCCGTGGTAGCTTACTGTATATAACCTCTGCGTTTGATTTGGAAGAAGTAGGTTCAGATTCGATCCATGGCATGCACCTCTATCTTTTGAGTTATACTACATTTTAAGAAATTAAATTTCACGTGCATAGCAAACGGTGAAGGAGAAAAATCGTGAGAAAATCTGCATACCCGAAGCCAGCGTGGTGGACTATAGGTAATTGACCTAACCTAACCCCTCTCATACTGAGAGGAGACTCGTGCTTAAACAGTAAGCAGAACATGGGTTGATAAAGGTGACTAATATTATAAAGAGAAAATGTTTGTAAGTTTGTGAGGTTGTATATAATCTCTGGATATACTGAATTGATTTAGAAAATTATTTTACCAATAGAGAATTATTTGCGTCATAGGCTATTATTTTTAACCCCGTGTATAGTAACATGAGAAATTAAATATCACGTGTCTCAATCGGTGAAGGAAAACATCGTGAGGAAACCTGCATACCAGAGAATTATCTTCATTCTCTGCGTGTGTGAAGTCTGCCAATCCGCATTGGGCCAGCGTGGTGGACTATTGGCCTAACCCCTCTCATTCTGAGAGGAGACTTGAGCTCAGCAGTGAGCCGAATATGGGTTGATGACGACATAGTAACATGAGCCCCGTATACAGATCGCGTCTGCTAGCTACTATAAACAGAGACCGATAGATACAAATTCAAATCTCAGACTTCATCATCATCATTAGCCGATAGACGTCCACTGACATAGGCCTCTTGCATGGACTTCCTAGCACAACGGTCTCGAGCCGCCAATATCCAGCGGCTCCCTGCAACCCGCTTAATATCTAGTCATCAACCTAGTCCCCAAGGTCCATCGGCTCTTCAAACTATGTGGCCTACCCAAAGTCACTTCAGCTTCGCGACTTGCTGAGCTATGTCAGGCTGTCGAGTTCTAAGACATCGTCACGGACGTTGAATATTTATATGTATCATATATTTGCGCGTGAGACTCGCACCAGTTTTCCCTATCCCAAAGTGAAAAAAAGAAAAAAAGTTTTTATTATAACAAAAGTGGTCGCTCTGTGAAAAAAGAAGTTTTCATTATAACAAAAGTGGTCGCTCTGTGTATCTCGGGTCTATGTATATCAGGGTGACGAAATACGAAAAATGTGTTAATCGCACGCCGTACTTTACGCACGACATCGCAAAATTAGATTAGCCGGCTGACAATGGTGACATCTGTAGTGGAGTAAAGCGCTCGTCATATTTTGACAGGTAGCTCGGAGCGGCCGCTCCCTCGTCTCAGTACAGCGCCCACATACACGTGTATCGTAGCATAACAACTCGTCATCGCTCACAAAGGAAGATCATTTCACGCGGCGCGAATATTCATACGATTTTGACGATTTTCGCGAATCTCTCACCATCTGAGAGCAAGTCATTTTAACAATGATCGCGTTTGTGCAAACTCATTGGTAGGTATGTATCACATTCAAAATTCAAGTGTTGATTCCCACTTGTTTAAACAGAATACGAAATATTTTTTCAAAGAATAATGGCCATATTTATATTACACATACCTACATCTATATATAGGCAAAAAGCCTACGTAACTATTGACGGACTTAGGATAACAAAAGTCTTTATGAATGCCCGCCCGAATGTTTTGTTCCTCGGTTCGAATAATGTCTCAATTCGGTTACAAATTATCCTTTTTTGATTGAGTAATTGCCATTGGCTCCATACAGGACTACTGCGGCGAGGGCTTGGGCGAGCGTAGAAGCATTGCCTGATGAGACCTATAGGCTGAAAGTAAGACAGAGGACGAAACGATTCTCTAAACTGATAGTATGTTGGTCGCAATATTCATGTCATCATGCTGATTGCGAACAACACAGGATCAGTTTTATCAGACGTCAAGCCGTTAGCGCTGCAGGCATGTGAGCATACTTGATTGTCAATGGCTGACATTGTTTAGACCGATCAATAAGTGAATGCGTGGTTCGAGTGGTTAGTGAATATAGGTAATATATTTAGTTTGCATTTCTAAATTCTTACGACAACGCCAAACTCGATATAACGTAAAATAAAATAAATAAAAATAAAAAAATAAAAAAGCCTTTATTGCTGAGTTTTGTTTACAGTGTACATTTTTAAAAATTAATTTACTATTTGCCAAATTACTTATTAATATACAAATCTTTAAATAAAATAACATTTTTTTTTTTTTTTTAGTAAATAATAATAACAATTATTATCGGCAAACGGTCGTTAGTCTGCAGCTTGTCTTCCGACAAAGGCCTCCTCTAAAGTTTTCCATTGTATTCTATTTCTTGCTATACGAGACCATATTGGCCCCGCTATGCTCCTAATATCATCTTCCCACCTTTTAGTCTGTCTGCCTTTACTTTAATTTAAATTAAATTAAATTCATTAACGATCAATATCAGATGTAAATGATAGTAGCATGAGGCATGGAATAGGTAGATACGATAGTTAAACTATGACTTATGGTTTAGGAAATATGAATCACCAGCTCTCGGTCTACGACTATCTCGCATTAGTTAAGTTATTGAAAAAAATAATACGTTGTGTATCCCTAAGGGCCCAAGCCAAGGCCCCCACGTGTGCTCGGCAGCTTCCTTTGACGCCATGGCACGATGATAAATTTATTTAATGTATACAAATGTTTGGACATTTTTATTTCGTTGTCGTTTATAAGTAACATAATTTAGTTCGCCATGTGTGAACGATACGCAGGTCGTTACGTAGGAAGTGAGGAAAAAATGCTTTATGACTTGTGAGAGTGTATGGCAAACCAGCTTGTACCCGTGTCATCCTGGCTAGTTCGGTAAAACGTTCTACATTTCTTTTTCCATGTTCGTAAAGCAAAAACTCATTGATGAATGCACGTATTGAATGAACTGTGACGTCATAACTCAATTAGTAAATTGGGAATGTGTTATTTTTAGTAGTAGCACAGTTATTGGTTGTAGAGCTCTTTGTTACACAATTTAGAAACCACCAAGTTTTTCGAGCTTCACTGGTGGTACTATTGCGGTATGCAGCACGCTCGCGACTTCATCCGACCTTAGAGCTTAATCCGGCCTAAAATCCGTTCTAAGCGGGCATCTACAAAGTATAACCGACCTCACTGCCAAATTTCAACTTTGTACGTAAAGCGGTTTTCGAGATTTCGTGACGAGTGACCTTTCGTTTTAATATATTTAGATTTGAATTTGATTGATCAAATCAGGGAATTGGTTTCCTAAAGATCAGTTTCTTGCTTACTTACCTACTACCTACCTATTATCTTACTTACTTCTGTAATTATAATAATCTCAGATAAATAGAACACAAATTGGGTAGATTTTCTCGTTACTCCTACAAATCGGTGTCTTTAGTTTTAGGAGGTTTCTATGTAGACATTTCTAGTGTAGTTTGTGCATATTAGCATACTCACATAAGTCAGTAGCGTAGCTTGACATAAGTCGCACTTCCCAGCGAACAAAGCTGAAAACAAACAGAGGAATAAGTTAATTATCAAAAGCGGGCATTCATAAACACTTTTGTTCCTCGGTTCGCGGACGTAAATTAATATTCTCACCCCCCAGATCCCATTTTGTCCTCCTTTATTCGAGTTCCATCCAACGCAAACGTCTGCCGAGTTTCCGACAGTAATCCGCGAATCTGTAGGTTTGTTCAATCAAATAAGTTCTTGCTTCATAATTTCGAAGCCATTTACATTCTAGATTCGGAGTCGCGACAAGTGTTGCCGCTGTTATAGTCGTCGATTACCCTACAATATTCAGTACCTAGAGTACGAGAATCTTGCATTATACTTAAGTAGTCTAATGTTTTATTTTTACTTTACAATATTTTAAATTGAAAAATTCGTTTATATAAAAGTTGAAAAAATAATTTAGGTGACTTTTTTATACAGTATACATACAATAGTAGGGTAAACTAGCTGATTTGGAGGGATCTGAAATATCTAAAATTGACTACGAAGCAATCATCATATTTTTTTCATGTAATTTTTTTCATTGACTAGCAGGTTCTGGAGTTGTATCACTTGTAGCTCATGAATTTCTGTATAAAATTATAAATAATCAAAGGAAAATCAGAAAAAATACCCCAAAAACAGGGTAACAGCGCAAACACTGTCAACATCGGCCGCGACCAAAAATTTTAATAACAAAATAACTTCGCAACTTCGCCTCGTCAAATATAATAGCGAAGTTGGGAGTAATAAGACAGAATTTTATGCATAACAAGGAGGGAAAGGGGACGACAGGGAGCGAGGGGGGGTCCACTTGTCGACCTAGACAGAATGAAACGTCGGGCGTTATGAAGACGTATAACTTCTTAACAAATATAAATCTCCTTTCATCTCGTTTTTTCACTTGGATGTAGGGGTAGAGCTAATTTACCACGGAGTTAACCCAGCTGCCATTGCGTCACGTTGAATAGCTTTGTATATTTTATTTGTTAACAGGAGTTGGATTTAAGATAGCTTTATTGGATCATTCATCATTATAAACCCATATTCGGCTCATTGCTGAGCTCGAGTCTCCTCTCAGAATGAGAGGGGTTAGGCCAATAGTCCACCACGCTGGCCCAATGCGGATTGGCAGACTTCACACACGCAGAGAATTAAGAAAATTCTCTGGTATGCAAGCTTCCTCAAGATGTTTACCTTCACCGTTTGGGACACGTGATATTTAATTTCTTAAAAAGCACACAACTGAAAAGTTGGAAGTACATGCCCTAAACCAGATTCGAATCCACACCCTCCGGAATCTGAGGCAGAGATCATATCCACTTTGCTATCACGGCTCTATTGGGGCCTCGTATGGGTTCGAAACTAGTTGGCCATACTCCGACATTGCACTACGTGAGTTTTAGCCGTGTTTTATAATAAAATAATATGAATAACACTCACGATAGTTTAAATTCTAAAATATTTTCATCTTATCAATTTGAAAGTTGAAAAATTGCGGCGTGACAAATCGCGCGGCGTGTTGCGCTCGGCTCAATACGGCGCGATTTACATACGGCAGGAAAATATATTAAAATTCTGTCAGCGAGCGCCGGCAAGACGTCATCGACACCGGCGGCGAGCGGTGATTAGCGCCACTCGGGGAGACAACGAAGGGCCCGCCAATAATTACTTTGTGTAGACTAGAGGTGGGAAAAACAGCTCTCTCATATGCTTAACTGACCTGAAATATCATCATTCTTCATATTTTTTTTTATTGCTTATTGCTTAAGCTTACTTATCCTATTATTTAATCCACTTGTCTCCTAAATGGACGACCGGTCGCCCATCGTATCCGTTACGTGACATGTAAAAAAATATAAAGTTAACTAAGGGCAATAGGCGAGCACAGTATCGTGCTCCGCGCGGTAGAGGAATATAAAGATTTTTTAAATGTGAGTCATTTAAAAAATCTTTATATTCCTCTATCGGTACGATAGATTAAAACCGCATTCCCTGACTGTCGGCTTCTTCAACGCAGACGGGCTTTTCAAAAAATACTCGCGGGCAGCGAATGGTTAAACAAATCATGCTCACGTGGAATGGTGGCAAAAATACTGGCTGCAATTCCGCGCTGAACAGCCAGGCTGATCCTTTGAGCAAAAAATGAGCCAGCCCTTCTGTCACCAGTCGAGGCAACTAGCCGCGATGATATGATTCGGTAATTTTTTTTTTCATCATAATTTATTTTTTGGGCCATGATATGGCAATAAATTTCTCCGAACTATTTCATCGCGGTTAGTTGCTTCGACTAGTGGCAGAAGGGCAGGCTCATTTTTAGGGTTCCGTAGACCACAGGGAACCCTTATAGCTTCGCCATGTCTGTCTATCCGTCCGTTTGCCCGCGGTTTATTGCAGAGACTATTACTACTAGAAAGCTGTAATTTTGCATACTTTTTAACATAAAAATGGAACCGACCTCAAAGACATATTCCAGCTATTGATTTTAACACAAAAATACTCTTCTGATTTTCATGAAAATGGGATTTGGAATTGACAATTTGGAAGGTACTCTTTTAAACAAAAAAATATTTTTTTTAAATTTATTAATATTTGACGAAGTTATGAGGTAACAAACATTATAATTATGCTAATCATTTTTGCTAACCATTGGACCTACGAGGCAGTTATACCTAGCTCTAGTATCTGATAGTCTCAAAGTCTCTGCGTGATCGAATCAGAAATGAGGAGATCCGAATAAGAACCAAAGTGACCGACATAGCTCAACGTGTCGTGTAGCTAAAGCGGCAATGGGCGGAGCACATAGTTCAAACTGCCGATGGACGTTGGGGCCCCAAGATGCTGGAATGGCGACCCCGCACCAGAAAACGCAATGTTGGACGACCACGTGGACTGACGACATCAAGCGAGTTGCAGGGATTCGCTGGATGCTGGCGGCTCAGGATCGTGATGTTTGGAAGTACCTATCTATGTCCTGCAGTTGACGTCCATCGGCTGATATGATGATGATGATGAGTCTCTTATACCTACCTACCTTCGTTAAAGGTTTCCTATGTCTAAGGTGAGATCTTGCCTGGTAGAGATCGCTACTAAGCGATAAGGTCGCCTTTTTTTATTCTCATCATCATCATCATTATTAACCCATATTCGGCTCACTGCTGAGCTAGAGCCTCCTCTCAGAATTAGAGGAGTTAGGCTAATAATCCACCACGCTGGCCCAATGTGGATTGGCAGACTTCACACATGCAGAGAATTGAGAAAATTCTCTGATAAGCAGTTTTAAGACACGTGGTATTTAATTTCTTAAAAAGCACACAACTGAAAAGTTGGAGTCGCATGCCCCGGACCGGGTTCGAACCCACACCCTCCGGAATCGGAAGCAGAGGTCATATCCACCGGTCTATCACGGCTCTTTTCAAACCTTCTTTTTTGTATTCTACTTCTTGCTATATTTCTGTTTCGCTTATATTATAATTGTGGTATACAAATAAAGCATGCTTTTTAGGCAACTTAAGGTTGGATCATCGAACTAAACCAATATCTACAGTACGTGCTAAAAATGACTGCTACAGATAAAGGATAGACATAGTTAATTTGCATCTTTCAGTCGCGATCCACCCAAGTCTATTACGTATCCCCCTGTGAATAATTACCCGACCAGATCAATTAACGGGACCCCCATTTGAGGTCGTTAATGATCCGGCAAATTTTTATTTAGCTATCGACGCTTCTGACTGCTGAGGTCGGCTTTTTAGGGCAATTTCTTTCACCATTTTATTTATTTTCAGAATTTGCCTATTCGTTTATTGAATGGTAATTTTTGATGGAAGCTACGGGTGCGATTGTTTTAAACTTGTTAGCCTGTATGTTTTTGGATCACGAAGTTCTGGGTTCAAATCCTGAGTCAGGCTTTGAGATACTGTGTTTACTATCGGTCATTATTATTTACATCTGATAGTGGTGGAGCATCGTGGTGGGTTAAAACTCCATATCCCCTTCTCCTATAACGAGGAAGGCCTTGCCGCGTAACGAGAGTATAAAATAGGCTAAGAATTAGATAACGATCTTTTTAATTGATCTTCTGGGCAAGTTATAGGTATATCTTGGGAGATTTTGGGGACAAAGGTCGGGGGTACGGAAGTAGGTACATAGGACTGCCACGCTTCCTTCTGCTGCCAAACAGCATTGCTGTGCTTGTTAGAAAGGCGTCATCATTAACAGCTGTATATAAAGGTCTTTTGCATGGACTTCCAAACACCACGGTCTCAAGTCACCAGCATCCAGCAGTTACCACAATCCGCTAGATATCCTCATTCCACTTAGTAGGGGGCCGATCGATCGATCAACACTGATCTTTCCGGTGCAGAATACATACGTCCATCGGCTCTCCATATATGTGCCCATTGCAACTTCAGCTTCGCGACTTGGTGAGCTATGGCAGTGACTTTGGTTCTCTGACCTCTTCATTTTTGAATTTATGACGCAGAGAGACTGCTATATAGCTCACTCAATCGCAGAGTATCTTTGAGCCTTCATAAGAGGCCCATAGATAGAGTACAAGTGTCGGATCCGTAGGTCATCATAAAAGTATACATCATCATCATCATTAACACCCGATGGACGTCCACTGGTCCACTGCTGGACAGAGGCCTCTTGCATGGACTTAAAAACAAAACGGTCTCGAGCCGCGAGCATCCAGCGGCTCCCTGCAACCCGATTGATATCCTCGGTCCACCTAGTGGGGGGATCGACCAACACTGCGCTTTCCGGTGCGGGGTCGCCATTCCAGCACCTTGGGACCCCAATGTCCATCGGCTCTTCGATGTATACATAGTTGCCATTTATATGTGGTTCTATTTATAGGCGATAGTTCCACACTTACAACTCATCCTAATTTTCCCTTTAAAATTTAAGGGGAGGTTTCTAATTATAATATATACTTATACATTCATATAACTAATACTTCCTCTTCTTTTAGAGTCGGTTCAAAAGAAGGAAGCCCGTTTTATTTGTAATGTGATACATCTGCCTAATTAATGTTAACAGTTTTACAGTTAAGGCTTTATCATAATAATAATTAAGCGTTAATGGCCACCATTTATATTATAATAACTTATTTTAAAGAATTATGAAATAGAGTAACTTTACAGTAATTATAATTATAATATAATCGTTAATACTTGGTTAACAAAAAAATTTAATTCTCTTCTAGTGTGCAAAAAAAATTAATATGTATTAATTATTTAAAACATAATTAACGTGTTATAGCCAGCGAATTATAATGTTACCAACTATGAATACACAACCAACTACAAACAGTTATTTTATAGTCTTAAACGTTTTTTTTTTCAATTTGTTGCCGTCGGTGAAGGTTTCGGGGTTCATGAATTTCATTTAATCGATGAAGGGGTTTCATCAGTTCGACTAGGTACCATTCTGGAGTTGAACAGATAGTAGAGGCTTAGTGGTAGGTAGTGATGAACTTGTGTTGGTGCTTCGGAGAGCAATTTATAAAACTCTATGTCTAGTAGTAGGAGCAGCACACAGTTCGAAGAGCCGATGGGGTCCCAAGGTGCTGGAATGGCGACCCCACACTAGAAAGTGCAGTATTGGTCAACCCCTCACCAGGTGACGACATCAAACGAGTCACAGGGATTCGCTAGGTGTAGGCGGCTCAGGATCGTTATGTTTGGAAGTTCATGCAAAAGACCGATGTCCTGCAGTCCTTTGACTGATATGGTGGTATTGATGATATCCAGCAGTAGACGGATACAGGCTGATGATGATTTGTAATGATTATGATGAGTGATTGTAAAAAAATCACACAAAATCATCCTGAGCCCGCCAACCAGCATTAAAGCATCGTGGTGGGTCCAATCTAGAAACTAGCTTTTTCCTTGAAAATTTAAAATTCAAAATTAAAAAAAGATGTATGTTTGTTAATCTTCGAAACAAATCCATTCCGGAATTGGAAGCAGAGGTCTTATCCACTGGGCTATCACGGCTCTCTCGAGTCTACTCTCAGAATGAGAGGGTTTATTCTGAGAGGAGACTCGAGTTCAGCAGAGAGCCGAATACGGCTTGATAATGATGATGATGATGATGATGTAACAAGAAAATATTTTATTAGAGATTAGTGGACGCCCGCGACTTCGTCCGCGTGGAATTCAGTTTTTCACAAATCCCGCGGACACCATGGATTTTTTCGGGATGAAAAGTATGTGTTAATCCAGAGTAAAATCTAGTTCCATTCCAAATTTCAGCCAAATCGCTTCAGTAGCCGCAGCGTAAAAGAAGAACAAACATACTTATACACAAACTATCGCCTTTATAATATTAGTGTGATAGTGTGATACCACGCAGATGAAGTCGGGAGTGTCGTGTAGTCTGATAAAATCCTACAAAATCTTCCCTTACATTTTGTAGAGATACCGCTTGCTACTCAGTAAAATTAGAATAGGGGATGTCACCCAAAGTTATATAGATGTTTACGTGTGCAACGTGGCATTAAATAGGCAACGAATCGCGGGGGGCCGGCACTGAACCCGGGACAATGCGACCGACACCGGGCCCGATAATATGATTAACTTTTATGTTGCCAATCTCGGCGGTGAAACGATTGCTTTTTTTGTTTTGTTATTTGTAGAGGACCGGAAAGGTAAGGTTACAGTTTGGCACTTTAGCGTTAAATGGTTGGCAAATATTTGTCTGTTTGTGTTGTGTGGTTCCTGCTCGTCGGTTTTGACTTATGAGTGTATGTAAATGGGATGTTTCGATATCTACGAGTATACTAATACTAGCTGACGCCGCGCGGTTTTACCCGCGTGGTTCCCGTTCCCGTAGGAATATGGGGATAATATATATTTTATAGACTTCCTCTATAAATGGGCTATCTAAAACTGGAAGATTTTTTCAAATCGAACCAGTAGTTCCTAAGATTATCGCGTTCAATCAAACAAACAAACTCTTCAGTTTTATAATATAAGTTTAAATTATAAATGCGAAAGTGAGTCTGTCTGTTACCTTTTCCCGACAAATCACTTAACAGATTTGGCAGAATTCGGTATAGAGATGAATTAGACTTTGGAGCATAACATAGGACACTTTTTATCCCGGAAAAGTCCAAGCGGGATTTTAAAAAAATACAATTTCACGCGAACGAACTCGCGGGCGTCCACTAGTCCACTATAAGTATACTTTTCCTTTCTTCCTTTATCTTTTATCTTGACTATATGACAGCCGCGTGACTAGTAGCCTTTTTTGCATCCACGTCCGTAGGTAAGAGGCCTACTAATGGAAAGTAAGTATTTGTGTGATGATGTGCGGTTGAGCAAGGGAATTTTACAGTATCTGGGTGGATTTATATAAATTATAAGTATTCATTTGTAGGATATGACCTCTGCATTCAATTCGGAAGGCGTAGGTTTAAATCTCGTCCGGGGCATGCACCTCCAACTTTTCAGTTATGTGCATTTTAAGAAATTAAATATCACTTTTCTTAAACCGTGTTGGAAAATCTTCGTAAGTAAACCTACACACCTGAGAATTTTCTTAATTCTCTTTACGTGTGTGATGTCTGCCAATCCGCATTGGGCCAGCGTGGTGAACTAACCCCTCTCATTATGAAAGGAGACTCGTGCTCAAAAGTGAGCCGAATATGATTTGATTATGATAATTATGTAGGTATCAGATATAATTCATTTTATAACAATTAATTATTATTAGCTATTAGTACCTACTCATATATCCCAGGCTACGCCTGCTTTGGGGCTAGATAGCTGAGTTCATTTATTTATAAAAATAATAGCTATTATTATGTATAAGGGTAAACTCATTTGTTAAAAATAATTAAGATAAATGAATACATAGATATAGGTAGGTACTAAGAGCGTCTTCTAGTGTAAAAATAAAATCGGGCGTAACAATTTACGTATATGAGCTATAATATATCTAACTATATTATAAAAGCTACAACAAAAAGCTGTATAAAAAATATAGAACGAGTGAGCAATTAGATAAATCATTTATCATTATAAATAAATACTAATGTATTGATAATTATAAAGCTATTTATTATCTGCCTATTACAGATACAGGCGTAATATTTATACGCTCGATGCATCTGTCTGTACCATAAAAGTGTATTATGCCAATAAATTAAAAAGCCGAGTCAGAATATGAGTTCCCACAACGATTAAGTGTATCCGCAACACAAAGGGCTGAAATACATTGAGTTATGAAAACAAACACACATTATGCGTCCGTATGAAATCTCGCACAACTAATGACGCTAAAAGCGAGGGGTAAGTGTATAACAGTCATAGTTCCACAACGCTACCACATTACACATACATCCAATAACTTTAGACACAGTCACTGTGTATTGTATACATTGCGTTATTTCCATAGAAATAAACGAACACTTAGCAAAGATAAACGGTAATGGACGATGTTGTGAATAACACTAGCCGTGTGTTGATATTTATTGTGGCGTTTGTTGCAAGGGAATAGGGTATGTGTGCCAAAAGTTGGGTATTGCCTTCATAAATAGAGCCACGGGGGGTCTCGGAACAATAGGTACGTATCCGCGTGTTAACATTAGCTCCGTACTTAATTCCTTGTTGTCCTAACTCGCTTAAGAGGTTGCTACAGCATGTTAATTAAATAATTACTTTAAATAACCTCCGCTGTAGTGCCTTAGCGGCGCTAAATAAAGGAACGTTGCGAGTTACGTTATTATGCTTATTAGTAGTGATAAATTATTGTAAGGACTTGGAATATTACAGTACCTTCCTTACAATAGCAACGCTTAAATAGTATGTACGAGTACATTCAATGGTATAAAATTGTGAGAGACTTTGACTCTTTACTTGTTTGTGCTTACAAATATGCGTAATTCACGATTGGGGTCATAACTTTGAAACAATTATTGAGTATATTTTTTTTAAATAATTAAGTATTATTATTTATTCTAAAATAATTGTATGTATTTGCAAATAAACACACACTTGAGCAAGGTTAAATATAGATATTAGTTTGATTTGATATATAACTACTTTAAATAAAGTAACGGTTAAATATAAAAAATATAGGATTTGTTTTAAAATAAACAAAACAAATTAAAATTCTTATAAAATTAATGTGACGGGTGTGTTTTTATTTCTGAGTTAGAGACTAACTATGTAAATCTTTCACGAATGGAATCACCAATTTTCCAGGTAGGTAAAAATTGGTTCTCAAATATCAATGGTTAGTTTTTATTCAGTACATTGTTCAGGCTTGTTGGTTTAGCTTAGTTAAATATCGTCCCCCATTGTAGAGAACGCTGTTTATTTCTGATACAAAATGTAACAAAACCTTTGAAATCTGTTGAAAATTGAAAAGCACTCGGTTCTATACCGATATACCGGCGAGGCATAATTAAACAAGCTTCCGAACAATACCTAGAACAGAGCGTAACATTGGAGAAAAAGTCAATATAAAATTTAATGGGTAGGTATAGTACGACACCGGGGGACTTTACCCTATATTTTTTACATTGTGAATTAAAAACCAACCTTACTACTTTGAGATAAAGTTACTTATTCACATAGGTGGATGTAAGTTCTACGTCGTTTAGTCTCAAAATGGTTGGTACAGACGATCCCTTCTCTCTGGTTGATTCACTTGTAGGCCTGAGGCACAGTTCAAGTGACTTACGTATTTAAAATGTTCTCGAAATGGCCTAAAGCTTTTGTCCATTACATAAATGTTGCCCTTTCGTGTACTTTTACATGCCCTTTGAAATATTATTTTTATAAAACACGTGCCATTAGAGTATTAGGTACTTCCGTCAAGTTTTCCTTTTTTCCTTTCATCTTTTTCTGCACAAATAACTGATTATTATTATGATTCCTATTAAATGCTACGTACTTAATTTTTATTATAAACGTCATTTTTCTGTAAATTAAGTTCTTTCAAAAATGTTTTCAAGTTTTTAATATATTTCAAAAATAGGCTAGATATAGTTTATCACCAATATACTAGACTACAAGCCATTGAAAACAAATTACCTGAGAAATGAACCAACGTGAATAACGCTTAAAAGGCTTTTACTATATCAGAAAATAACTCTGACTCTACGTCGCCGTCATTTCTGAGCGGTACAGGTGAGTACGCGAGTGAATGGAATTTCTCAGGTACAAATGATGAATTGCGACTAATTATTAATGTACGGGTTTGTTATAGTGTTAACGATGATTAAAAATAAATATCGGAAAGGTACATTTTAAAGGTACATTTTTTCAAGCTTGTAGTCTATACGTGACGTATCATTGTCACGTAGCTACGACCTCGTAGTATTTATTTTTTTAAGTAATGAAATGCTCAAAAACAATACTAAGTACCATATACCAATTCACTATTACCTATAAATCAAGTTGGTTTGACTGTACTTTCCTTCTGTAAGTATACAAATCGTCGATTCAAAGGCAAAACTATGGTTAGTCTTAATTTAGTTATGTATTATGCCGAAAAGTTATTTATTATTTATTATTTCTCCGTTATTTCTCCGTTTCCATCGTAGAAATAGCATTGTAGTCTTTACGAACCTACGACTATTTGTAGAGTATAGTGCGGTCGCTGAAATTATGCTTTTTTGACTTCTGTCAGTTGATGATAATATTTTTGTATATACAAAAAAATAATATACATAGGTAGGTACAAAATAATAAATAAAATTGGACATTACCTTGTAAACGAGCTGTGATAGCCCAGTGGATATGACCTCTGCCTCCAAATCCGGAGGGTGTGGATTCGAATCCGATCGGGGGCATACACCTCCAACTTTTTCAGTTGTGTGCATTTTAAGAAATTAAATATCACGTGTCTCAAAATGGTGAAGGAAAAATATTGTAAGGAAACCTTCATACCAGAGAATTTTCTCAATTCTCTGCGTGCGTGAAGTCTGCCAATCCGCATTCGGCCAGCGTGGTGGATTATTGGCCTAACCCCTCTCATTCTGAGAGGAGACTCGAGCTCAGCAGTGAGCCGAATGTGGGTTGATATAATGATGACCTTGTAAACGGCATATTATTTAACATTAAAATTATCACAATGATTTTATTATCTACTGTCAAATGTTTTCAGTCATGACTAGTTCGCTAAAAGGACAATATATAAAAATAAATTCGGATTCACTTAAAGTTACATCGTTAGGTTGTCCTCTCAGACAGGCATTCTTAAAATGGCCAGACTATAGTGTGTCGCAGTAGGTATGGTAGCGTAATGTAGAATGCTTGTGTTACTGTTTACAGATAGGGGGCGGTAACTTTGTACTTACTATATTAGGTATGGCGGTTCTGTTGGCATGTTACTGGTACCTCTAACTCAGTACTTCTCAAACTTTAAATTTCACAGATTATTTTATTGTTAAGTTTACTTGTAAGTAACTGTTTGTGGCATTATAACTTCTAAATAGATGGACCAATTTGGGTGCGATTTTCCTAATAGAATTAGGGGAGAACTTTCTACATGCGATGAATATCTATTGGATAATTAATCCAATCCGAAGATAGCATTTTATTTTTATATTGAAAGGAACTTTTAAGACTCGGTCGTTAGCTTTCTACCTAAATGATAGAATTTCTTGTGGTTTGCTGTGTGGTTCTTGGTTTTTGTTGTGTGATTTGATTGGTGGTCCTGTGGTGTGATGGGTGCTTCTGTATGACATTTATGGCATGTTTTTATAAGAGATTAGTGTTAATTAAAAAAGTCTTGTTACAATGTAAATAAATGTGTTTTTTATTTTTTATTTTGATCCTTCTTGCTTTTACCAATTAATTCATTTTTATACAACCTGTACATCGTCTATTGATAGGAATATATATATAATTGTACATGTTAGTCACGTTAACTTAAATTTATTAATTGCATACCAAATAAAGGTAGAGATTAAAGATAAATATAAGATAGAAGAGCTAAGCTCAAGTTATTTAAAACGAAGAAGAAATAGCAAATCAAACTGTTCTATTTCTATGGTTCACTTCAGGGCGTAGCTTACACTTTGAGGAACTATGACCTAGAGTTTTGTTGGACGCAGTATTTTTCCACTAGTTGTGATATTCTTTCAGTTCTTTCAGAAACGGCTTTAATTAACACATCACTAACTTGGTACCGCCTTCAAACTGATCACAAGGTAGCACATAGGATGTTATTTTTCACTTTTTACTTTAGTAGTCACATTTTTGTGAATTTGAAGTCGGTTGAATTTTTTTAATAAAATTTTAGCTACGTATTGATAATTTGAAGGTTTTTAATTAGAAATTCCTATGAAAATACTGTGGGTACGCATGTACATGGGAAGCGACTTTGTTTTGTAATAGGTACGTACAAAAGTTCAAACACTGTTAAAACATCGAGTCTGACTGTACTAATAAGTAACTCTATCAGCGGTTAGGAAGGTAGATCTTATCGAACCCCATAGTTACCTAGGTTTATAATGGAAATTAAAAAAAAATATAAGTATGCTCATAAGCACATAACAGTATGTGCGGAAAAAACGCTATTCTTAGCTATGATTTTTTTTCATATAGTACCTACGAAAGTTATGTAACTCGACTAATTAGACGGTTAAAGACTACTTTTACAAAATTTTAGTAGAATGACATCCTACCTATCCATTGGCAAGTCCAATGGATGGGTAGGATGTTATTGTCGGTGCATATTAAAGGCTTTTGCATTTTTTACAGCGCAGCGGAAAAATAATTCGAAAATAATGCTTATCGATAAACCATTGCGGTGAATTACTCACAGCTGCCTTCAGGCTCCCCTAATATGGGAATAATAGACCTCGCAACAACAAAATTCCGCTTTTCCATATTCCAATTCAAAAATTCGAAAACATCAAAATGTAGCGTTTAATTTGGAGGCATAAATTGTAATTTATCGCTCGTTATTTGTCGAGGCGTGGCCTCTACTTCCAGCCCCAAACACCTACGTCTATTGACTTTCTTCCGTTACTTTCTTGTTTAGTTATGACAACACCACCGATGAAAATCCAACTCTATGTCTCACGTAATAGGG
Organism: Bicyclus anynana; assembly: GCF_947172395.1. Classification (NCBI taxonomy): domain Eukaryota; kingdom Metazoa; phylum Arthropoda; class Insecta; order Lepidoptera; family Nymphalidae; genus Bicyclus; species Bicyclus anynana. The sequence continues at coordinate 17,703,286 of NC_069110.1, read as the reverse complement.
TCGAAACTCAATCGAGTTTTTCGGCAAACATACTTCGTTCCGCCGCATAGGCGCTACTTCTTAAATAATAAAGCTCTTTGTGCAACTTTCCCTCTTGAGTTCTAAAGCCTATCTCGTAATTAATATTCATGGAGGCTCGAGCGAGGGACTTGTAATTAATAAACTTATATGATACTTTTGTTTACAGTGTCGTTTGAACGGGGGCTTTCAAAAGCCCGGCACTCGACGCCGCGCCGGCCTGGGACAAATGTTAACTACCTTTGTTGGTAATTTCGGTGCGGTGTTTTTAGTATTCTAGATTTTACATAGGTTATTTTGCTTGTTTACGGCGTGAGAGGTATGAATTTGGCGTTTTCGCATTTTTAGTTGAATTGTTTTACCCACCTGTCGAATGATGGTTAGGTTTTTGGGTTTATGTAAAAATGTAGTGTAGATAATACGTACAATACCTTTGGAATTCATTTGGAACATTCTGCAGCTTTAAAAATGTGGCATTCAAAATTTATTTAAAAAAAAACCAGTGTAGGTGTATTGGATAGCCATGCCAGCTGGTCTATTCACTATTTAGGTCTTTATTGGCAACCTATAAACATCAAATCAATTGAGAAAATGTCACCTGCCTGCCTACTGGAGACTTATTGACAATGAAAATTTAAGATTTTCATTTTCAATGTTTTATTTATTATTGTGTTTATGTGTGCAATGAAGTATTTCTTCAATTCAGTAACACAATCAGTAGTAAAAACTAAGCTTAAATGTATATATGCTATCTTTTCGTATGTGTTTATAGAGTAAATTTATATTTTTACCCAATGTAAGCATGTTGTGTTTGCATCCAATGGCAATATTGCACAAGGATGTGTAGTATCGATTTTTTTATAAATTAGGTTAAACTTCTAAGTTTTTGTACAAAAAAATCAAAGAGTGCGCAGGCTACCCCTCCTATAAAAGAGTGGGATTTGAAGTCTCGACTGCGATTGGTTGGTATAGGTTAGGGAGATGAAATAAAACTCATGAACAACATACTTCTCAAAAGTCGGTTGACTGACTGATTATACTTTAAAAGAGTTAAAAATTTATTAAAAATATAATATTTGAATTACTTAGTTTTTTACTATTAAGTTTAAGTATTATCTACCCGGGTTACAGGGAGACGCTGGATGCTCGCGCTTCGGATTTGTTTGAAAGTCCATGCAAGAGGCCTATGTCCAGCAGCAGCAGTGTACTCAACATTTGTTTTTATAACGAGCAATGCATAATGCAAGAGCCGTGATAGCCCAGTGGATATGACCTCTGCCTCCGATTCCGGAGGGTGTGGGTTCGAATACGGTTCGGGGCATGCACCTCCAACTTTTCAGTTGTGTGCATTTAAAAAAATTAAATATCACGTGTCTCAATCGGTGAAGGAAAACATCGTGAGGAAACCTGCATACCAGAGAATTATCTTCTTTCTCTGCGTGTGTGAAGTCTGCCAATCCGCATTGGGTCAGCGTGGTGGACTATTGGCCTAACTCCTCTCATTCTGAGAGAAGACTCGAGCCGAATATGAGTTGATGACAATGCATAATGCTAGTAGTAGGTACCTATACCTAAGCGCGCAGGAATTGATTTTGCCAAATATCTACATAAGACTCACCTATGTAATCTTATATACATTTCAAATGGGCATAAATAAAGCAATATAATCAAACTGTAGCTATAGGTGACAAATCCAGAAAAGCATCGCCATACAAATAAATTAATTGTTCATATTATCAAAGGAATACAAGTATCGTTTAATTTAATTCAAAGGCTTAAGTAATACGACAAAACTGTAATAAAATTATCGAACATTGACCGGTGCTGATAAAGCCGGAGAGTGGTCGACACTGGACGCTGTAGCGGACGCGAGCTGCGGACGCTACGGACGGACGGACGTGCGACCGGACACAGGTCGCCATGTTAATACACATTATCCATAAAACCCACAAAAGGTGCCGAGCGGTCTTCACGAGCCTCTTGTGGGGCCGGTTGCACCGCGCTCTTAACCCGCAATTAATTAATCCTTGATTACATAAACTCAATTACATTATTCGTTTCTAATATATAATTAAATTGTATTCTTATTCTCATGATATTTTCTATGTATATTTGTGTATTTATTATATGCTTAAATACTTAATTATTCAATAAAACAAATCCGACTGTACCTATTGATTTGAATGAATGGATTTACACATGGGACGCTGTTTATACCAAACTCTCTATATATTAACTCTAATCACGAAAATTCAATGTAAAATGTAAAATAATAATAAAATATTATTAAATATAAAAATATGATGCTTAATTTATCACGAAAAAACGATTGAATAATTGTGGATTACAATAGCACACAAATATTTTTATTGACAAATTATATTTGTTTTGTTTTTTATATCTTTCTTTGTTTCTTTATGACATTTAAGATTATAACGCATTGAAATTCATATAGTATTGTTACTAAATCTATTAACTCTATACATGCTTTGGTTTTAGAATTTAATCATGCAATATAATTAAACAAGAACTTGTAGAATCGTACTTAACACGCTTTTCATAAAAAAATATTGGTGAAATAAAGTCAGCTTTGAAATCACTCCAAACTTAATTAAGTATGTTTGAGCAAATTATTTTCATTGATTACCGAGTATTTTCGTTTGTCAGAGGTATTACTTAATTAAATATTGGCTGGTGTCTCCATTAATGAAATAAAACTAAAGTTTGTTAAGGCAAAGACTAAGTTAATATTAGAAGGATTAAACGAAGACAAGTTATGTCTTCCTGGGTTTAATTCCTATAAGAAATCTTTAATGCTGCTTAGCTTAAATATTTATTATGCCATGAGGCACAAATACATTGTATATTATCACTTCAGGTTAAACATATTTGTAATAAAATAACCTGACTAAACACACGATGGTATTTTTATAAATCTGTGTCTCGTGTTCCTCCTGCTTTACAAGAAATTGTCCATTTAGTCTTTGTTTAAGGTACACAAAATTTTACCAACCTTAGACCATTTTAATGTAGGCACCTAAGTAAGTACCACAACTCTGTTATGAGGTTTGAGTGAGACTCACTTAAACGTGTATGCTAATAAATTTGCATTGGTTATTCATCAGTGAAACGCAATCCCTTGCAAGCACTTAAGCACTTAGCGCAAACACATCGCCATTGCTAGTCGATACTCAGGCACCCAGGGGACCGCGTGACAATGTAAAAACGCGACGGAGCCGAACGCCCGTCTGTATACGCTTGTTTGCTCTGTGCTCTGGGTACCATTGATATAAGACACCGTAGATGCGTATCAGAGTAATAACCAAACACAGATTATAAATCCTAGATCTGGGAATCTTTTACTCGTAGTTATGCGTTTTTTATCTGTGTTAAAAAGGTTATGTTGCTTACTATAATAAACTTTGTATGTTGGAGTACGTAAGCATTTCTAGTTTTTTTGCTCTACATCTCTATTTTCAGCTTTATATGAGATGCAACTAGATTTGTTCTCATTGGTATAGAGTTTATTAGAAATAATATAAATATCTACCTGCTTATGCTTGGATATTAGGTATCATTATTTTGCCATTTCAGTTAATTTGGCAGATTTAAAGATACTTTATAAAAATTTGTTTAGATAAAATCATTGACTCTTGATAATTTTCCATTGTTGTATAATTAACACTGCTATTTTTAAGTGCGCATTTGCAATTTAAGTGCTAAATCATGCTAATTGTAACTTGAGCAGTTTATGTTGAAGTACTTTCGGGCGAGACTAATGTACATATATTTTGTAATGAAAATAACCTAACTAGGCATTTGACGTTGTTTTTAAAATTACAAAACGGGCAAAAGTTTCTTATTCACCAGATTTTTAGATTTACTCGCTTTATTTTGTATATTGTCAAACAGTCGTATAACTATCACTGTATCCCTCGTAAGCAGAAAAAAATCTGGACAAAAGGTCGAAAGGTCGGAAGGTATTTTAAAAACTCAGGAATGTCTCTTTAAAAATAATAGCACCAACATCAAAGGTTGGAATTCACACTTTTCAGAAGAACTATTTATTAACAGATTACGTTAACCAGGATGAAAAAATTAATCGAGACACACGCACACACCAACACTGAACTTAAAATGACAGACACTGGACCTGATTGTATTAACTTTACAAAATTCGAAGACATAATGACTCAACGTTCCACGGTTAGAGCGATTATAATTATAGACGGATGATATCTTGAACTACCTCCCAATAATAATTAATTTTACATTATTATATGCGAGAGCTCGTTTTATTAATAATAGGTATAGGTCCTTATTATAATAAGTATAACTAGAACTTCGTTGACTTTAAAAAATCTAATACTTCAAAATGATAATACCTACTGTTAGTAGTAGCTATGAATGTAAACTAGCTATGGATGCATTGAAATAAAAAATTCGTGTCGTGACATGTTCATTTAATTTAAAAATTCTGTTTATATATAGGTTATATATATATATATGTATTCCATGACCTCAAAAATACAAAATTCCCTTTATTCTTTTATTTCATGTCAATTCATAGCGACTCTATCCATTAAGTTGTAAGGAATTTAAAAGAAACAGACAAAAGTTCAATTACGATAATTATTATAACGAATAACTACTAGCATGTTTTCAGTGTCTGACAATTTGTTTCAGTCTTACTTGTATGTCGTTGGATGTGCTATATCAATGTATAATACAACAATAGTTAAACTAGGGTTAAAATCACGGAGGGCTGGCCCCAACTTTATAATATTATAACGTGTAAGGAGTAGAAGACGCCCTTATCTCAAACATGAGCCCGATTTCTGACCACTTTAATGGCAAAAGCATGTTAGAATTAAACTAAACAAAGACGACGCATCAATTAGGGGCTCTCCTTTTTTTCTTTTTTTTCGAAAAGGACTTAACTTTTTAAAGCTTGTCCGTTGACCGAGATGCGCTGGGGGTAAAGATAATTCATCAATTTATCAGTGATAGATAGGAAAATACGATAGGACTAAACTACATATTTTACATTCGTGTCGAGTTAAGGAAGTATCAAATATGTACGAGTGATTATAGAGACAAGGCAATGATTCAATATGTACTTATTATTTAGTACTATTTCTAAGTAAGTAACATTATGTCTCTCCCATTTCTTTTATTTCATATAAAATCCTTGCCTGCCAACACTGTTAAATATTGTTGATAATCACGAAATCCAAAACCGACCTTTAAAGTTCCAACTTTGCTTCATGATAATCGATGAAATCGATCAAGTAATAAACTGGATTTCGCATTAATGATAATTGCCTGTATGAGTAGTCACTCTGAACCTTTGAATCTCTTTGGTCAGGACCCGTTCGTTATTTTTTACTGACTCATTTGATTAGATCAATCTCAACGATTCTTGTATGGATTTCAATTAAGCTGATAAAAAGATAAGTGGGTGCAAACATCGGCCTTTGTTGCCTTTTCAACCCTTTTTTGAAAACCCAAAAATAAAAATTAAAAAAAATCTCTAGGTTCAACGTTGCATTTGCGCGACATCCTTAGTACATATTAAAAAATAATGACACTTTTGTTTTATTTTGTTTAATATTCATCATTCAGTCGAGAAAAGGCTTCCAAGCGCGTTCAGTCTTAGCTTAGCGTTAAATTTACAACAAACTCAGCCAACTATTTTATTATCACCATCTTAAATTATTATTTAAAAGCATACAAATCAATACACGGGAACATACCTACCTACAGAATTCACACTTATGTAATCTCTTTTTTATTTTTATGTAATTCTTTACCCATATTTCTAAAAGCTTGTTTTGACAATAACTCTAACAAATATACGAAGACCATGAGGTAAATATAGAGGAAATCCAGCTACTCGACGTGACGAATACAGTGAGAAGCATTGACCTCTTATAATAAAAGGACGCACAATTATGTAGAAAACGTCACTTAAAAACTGGCCAATTTTTTGGCAGTTTTAGAAATATTGGTAAAGAAAATACCTAAAGACCTTTAAAATATATAGTTCAATATTCAATTAAATCCCAAATTTAGGGCCAATTCAACCTTAGATATTGAGTTTAAATTTTTGCAAATGAAAATACTTTAATTGAGTGCCAAGAAGTTGTCTTTGGCACTCATTGAGTGGGGACGTTTTTTGGTCGCTGATTGTGCATCCACTTTTTAATAGGAGATCGATGGTGAACTTAAACGGACAAGGATGATCACGTGGAAAATAAAGTAATAGTGAAAGATTAAGATTAAGTTATTGGACATTATTTTAGTATAATTTAGGTTAAAGTTAAATTACTAATAAGTAGGAAGGCTAGATCGTAATTTTGTGAAGTACCAAATTGGTACTTTACAACAGAAAAAAAAACAATAAACTGCGTTAATTACGCTAATAAACACAAATAATTAAACCCAGAATACATAATAGTTGCTTTAACATTAAAATCAGAATGGGATACAAACGAGATTGCAGTCTGAGATGCCATCGTTTTAATTTCAGATACCGATATAATTATGGTTTGTTTATGTTTTGTTTTTCTCTCAAAACCATCATCATTCGAGAGTTTTATAGAGCACTTTTAACTGCCTTAATGTTTTTAATAAGAACTTGTTAATCCCTTTTAATTAATCCACTAAAGTAAAATGCGCAAACACAATCACAATTCTGTTATTGGATCATCAAACTTTATTACGAGCTAAGGGCAAGGCCTCCTTGGTACAGTGATTGTCTCGTGCGCATTCAATTATTGGGCTCCTGGGTACGATTATATATTTTTTTAATTCTTTACAAGTAAGCCCTTGACTACAATCTCACCTGATGGTAAGTGATGTTGCAATCTAAGGTGGAAACGGAACTTGTTAGGAGTAGGATGAAAATCCATACCCCTTTCGGTTTTTTTTTATTATTTACAAGTTAGCCCTTGACTACAATCTCACCTGATGGTAAGTGATGTTGCAATCTAAGGTGAAAACGGAACTTGTTAGGAGTAGAATGAAAATCCACAACCCCTTTCGGTTTTTTTTTTGTTTATTATTTACAAGTTAGCCCTTGACTACAATCTCACCTGATGGTAAGTGATGATGCAATCTAAGATGGAAGCGGGCTCACTTGTTATGAGGAGGATGAAAATCACCACCCCTTTCGGTTTCTTTACAACATCCGCTAACGCTAAATCACTTGGCAGTACGTCTTTGTCGGTAGGGTGGTAACTAGCTACGGTCGAAGCCTCCCACCAGCAAGACCTGAACCAATTAAGAAAACCTGAACCTCCGTCATGTAAATCCATTGCGCGAACCACTGCGCCATGGAGGCCTTCAAAAGGGATAATTATAGGGATATGAAACAAGTAGATAATACTAAGGTTTTTTTCTTTATATGACATTTCAATTAGGAGCACAGTGTTAATAGGTATCTATTATTACAACCGCGTGCCGCGTGAGTGTATTGTTGGTGCGATGAGTCTTAATAAGTACTGTAATATGACGTATGACGTGTTGTACAGGCTGTCCCATTATTTAGGTTCAGTATTTGATGATGATGATGATGATGACATTAAATAAAATAATTAATGATACTTTTTGTGCAATTGGATCAACTTTCATGCATCTCCAGGCATGTTATTTGTTTAATAAACCATATTCATAGTATATAGTAGTATAATGTACATAACTGACAGCAGTGACAGCCCAGTGGATTATGACCTCCGATTCTGGAAGGTGCAGGTTCGAATCCGGTCCGGGGCATCTACCGCAACTTTTCAGTTATGTGAAAAGAAATTAAATATCACGTGTCTCAAACAGTGTAGGAAAAACATCGTGAGGAAACCTGCATACCTGACAATTTTCTTAATTCTCTGCGTGTGTGAAGTCTGCCAATCCACATTGGACCAGCGTGGTGGACTATTTGGTCTAAAGCCTCTCATTCTGGTCGGAGACTCGAGCTCAGCAGTGAGTCGAATATGGGTTGACAATTATGATGATGATGATGTACATTGGAATTTATTCATCTGTCATCTTAGTACATAACACAAGCTAAGCTTACTAGGCTATAAGGTGATGTGATTGTGCTAATATATTAAAAAAAAAGTTATCAAACAAAAAGTGATGGCTATAAAGAGGATCGTAATGGCCTGTAATTAAGAGGAAGCAGATACGAGTATAAGCGGGTCGTGGTATTGACGCGTCGTAAACCTCCACAATGCAGCCAGGGGTAGCAAACTGCAACGCGTTTTACTGTCGAAGATACCACAGTTAAAACCGACTTTATCATACTAAAATTATATATGAGAAAGTTTGTGTGTAGGTGTGTATGTTTGTTTCGCCTTTGCGCTGCGGCTACTGAAGCGATTTCGCTGAAATTTGGAATGGAAATAAATTTTACTCCGAATTAACACACAGACTTTTCAAAAGAAAAGTCAATGTTTTTCGCGGGTTTTGTGAATTGAATTCCCCGCGGACGAAGTCGCGGGCGTCCGCTATTGGTCATATTATAAAAAATATGGCAGTAATTCCTTTAAAAAAAATCTCCTTATAACTATAAAAAGTTTTTTTTTACAAGTAACCCCTTGACTACAATTTCACCTGATGGTAAGTGACGATGCAATCTAAGATGAAAGCGGACTAACTTGTTTGGAGGAGGATGAAAATCCACACCCCTTTCGGTTTCTACACGACATCGTACCGGAACGCTAAATCGCTTGGCGGTATGTCTTTGTCGGTAGGGTTTGACGGCCTCCATGGCGCAGTGATATGCAGTCGTATGCGATATAATACAATCCTGGGTTCGATTCCCGGCTGGGCCGATTGAGATTTTCTTAATTGGTCCAGGTCTGGCTGGTGGGAGGCTTCGGCCGTGGATAGTTACCACCCTACCGACAAAGACGTACCGCCAAGCGATTTAGCGTTCCGGTAGGTACGATGTTGTGTAGAAACCGAAAGGAGTGTGGATTTTCATCCTCCTCCTAACAAGTTAGCCCGCTTCCATCTTAGTCTGCATCATCACTTACCATCAGGTGAGATTGTAGTCAAGGGCTAACTTGTAAAGAATAAAAAAAAGGGTGGTAACTAGCCACGGCCGTAGCCTCCCACCAGTGATAAAAGAGTCGACCAAACAAAAATCAAACTGTTAATACAATATGTGTTACAATTCTTAGATAATAACGACCGAATAATACTACTTATCTACCATTAGCAGTTTATAACACACACACGATCGGTTTTTATTTTTTCAAAAGCCCTATTATTATATTGACGCAACCCGAAGACCGGAGCAGCTTTTATTGTTGTTGTAAAACTCACGATCCATTATTAATTATTACAGACATCATTAATCTACTAATCTATTAAAGGATACCCGATAAGAATCTCATTTAACGTATTGAATGAAGAGTGTCCGTAGTGGACTTGAGATAGGTTTAAATTACCCCATCTACCCAGGTAACAAATCCAATTCGTATTCATTGTAAAATGAACTTAATTTTTATTGTCATTAAGGTTGTAATTACAGCGTGGTTGAATGGAAATATGTCGTTAGGTGTGGTGTTAAATCCAGTCTGATTTATTACAGGTTGGTGTTTAAACGACAAATGCATCGAAACAGATAGGAGCGACATGTCGAACATTGGAGGACCGATGTCTACCTATATTACGTACACCGTATTATCAACGCAGGACACGTCCTGAGATATGGTTAATTATTCGCAAGTATTATCATTTTTTATCTGGCTGACATATAATTCGAGTTATTTCATCGGAAATCTTTGCACCTTTTAAACTGTTTTTTATTCTGATGTAATTACAATAATTAATTTAATCATAAAAGCTGTACACTACTTGCAGGCTTCAGAGCTTTCAATCTTAAAATTCGATATTCTCAAAAAATAACTAAATATAAAAAAGGCAATAAAACTCATACAAATATAATGACTCTTGTCGCTGGAAATGGATATCTAGCAAAAAATATATTACACAGATAAATAATAATTAAATATCGTCGTCATCAACCCATATTCGGCTCACTGCTGAGCTCGAGTCTCCTCTCAGAATGAGAGGGGTTAGGCCAATAGTCCACCACGCTGGCCCAATGCGGATTGGCAGACTTCACACACGCAGAGAATGAAGATAATTCTCTGGTATGCAGGTTTCCTCATGATGTTTTCCTTCACCGATTGAGACACGTGATATTTAATTTCTTAAAATGCACACAACTGAAAAGTTGGAGGTGCATGCCCCGGACAGGATTCGAACCCACACCCTCCGGAATCGGAGGCAGAGGTCATATCCACTGGGCTATCACTGCTCTAAATTAATTATTAATTAAATATGCAGCATGATAAATATTCGTATTCCAAGTAAACGAACGAAATGATACGTCAAACATAAAATTCCGAAGATAATTTTTGTTTCCCAAAACACACAAGATCCATATGGCTCCTAATACCGTGTGTATCCGACACTACCAAAGACCGGATGGGGTATTCTTCAGGACATAATCTTTACAACCAAATTGTGATCGCATCTCGCACTAACGAACCAACATAACATATAGGTTGAAGTAGCGTAGATATTAAAATCTGGACATCTATCAATCTTTTGGAACAACAAACATAATGACCACCATTTTGAGCTTTTAAAGTTTGTAGTAACTTTTGAATTATAATTACATAACTAGATGTTGTTCTATATGGCCATGCTTACTCATACATTTGTAGTTTTTGACACTTACCTTGCATTACCTTATCAGCCGATAGACGTCCACTGCTGGACATAGGCCTCTTGCATGGACCTCCAAGCACAACGATCTCGAATCTCCAGCATCTTTGCTGGTTTTTGACACTATTGTAAAGTAAAAACTTGAATGGATGATAATCATGTTACTGTGATATTAAAATCAAAATACTTGGACCTTGCTCACGAGATTACCGCCATGTGGAATGTTGAGTCAACTACTATTGTTCCGATAGTTGTTTCAGTCAATGGTCACCATACACCATAAGAAGCTTTCGCTTAACTGTTGGATCAAAAGTCGGATACAAAAGGTAGTGATTCTTGAGACAGCGCGTATTGTGAGGAGGTTCCTCACTTTGGAGCCCTGAACACCGGTTGCTTGGGCACTTAAAGTGTTTTTAGTGGGACCACAGCAGCGTTACCGAGGGATTTGAGCATCGCCTGGTAGGGCCCGAAGGCATCAAAAGAAGAAGAGAAGGGCGAAGTCGAACACTAAAATTGGAGTCTAGAAGGCAAAACTCATATTCGACGCCGTCCGAGAAGGAATTTTTATTTATTCAATGTAAAGTTAGCCCTGGACTGCTATCTCACTGCAGGGAGGTAGTTTATAGTTTGACGCACTAAAATCGCATTTTGCGAGAGGGCAAGATTCAGTGGATCTAAGGGCGGACAAAGTTACTAATATCTTTGTTATTTGTGCGTTTAAGTTTATAGTTCATGTATTAAAAAATGTCACATTTAATGTAAGGAAGCTAAAACTGTATGATTTTCATCTAATTACGATAAAAAATAGATTTTGAAATATTATAATCTCATTTATTTTACAAATATCCAGTCAATCTTTGCTTTTTATGTATAAATTAGTTAACATTGACCTAATTTACCCGAATGTATCATAAAAATCAATATATTTAAACCTAGTCATCATCCCCATTATTAAACGTAGCAATATTTACTCTTGTAGTTGGCACCTTGTTGTACACAAAGTCCATGTAACATTGTGTTGCTTGTATACGGCACAAGCATCTATACCATTATTAAGAAAACTATATTTTACGTAAGCTGCACCAGTAGTAAATAGTAATTTGCAGTCTTTTACGTAAATAGCCCATATAAGAAACGTGTTTGTCTCAGTGTATAACTATATATTTCACCGCGGCTAATTGCCTCAACTAGTGATGGCCCATTTTTTGCGCAAAGGAACAACCTGGCGGTCTATCCTGGAAATTAAGCTAGCATTTTTTTTTTGCTACCATTCCACGTGGGCATTCATATTTTTTTAATTTAAACTATCGTGGCTAATAGCTACGATGTTAGCTACGATAATAGAGTGTTAGAGTAAGTTTTTCATTGTTTCTTTTTCTCAATAAAATATTTAATTATTATAAGTTAGCGGACGTAGTTAAGCTTCACTTTGATAGTTACGCAAGCAATCGATTGCAAAAAAGCTATAGGCACAACCTATACTTACAGAAAAACTTAAAAAGTTTCTAATACAAAAACTATAACTAAATACTACTCCATAGAAGAGTACTTTGCTGATACTTTAAAAAAATAGTTGTAATTATATTTTTTTTTAACTTAATGTCATTTAATTTTAACTTACATAATTTTAATTTCATTAATTAACATTTTTGTATACCTATTAATGGTGAAACATTGCTACCTAATCGTCATCATTATCAACCCATATTCGGCTCACTTTTTTTTTATTTTTTACAAGTTAGCCCTTGACTACAATCTCATCTGATGGTAAGTGATGATGCAATTTAAGATGGAATCGGGCTAGCTTGTTAGGAGGAGGATGAAATCAACACCCCTTTCGGTTTCTACACGACGTCGTACCGGAACGCTAAATCGCTTAGCGGTACGTCTTTGTCGGTAAGGTGGTAACTAGCCACGGCCAAAGCCCACCAGTCAGACCTGGACCAATTAATAAAACCTCAATCGGTCCAGACGGGGATCGAACCCAGGACCTCCGTCTTGTAAGTCCACTGCGCATACCACTGCGCCACGGAGGCATGCAACCGCTGATAACACTTACGTTATCAACCCATTTCGGCTCACTGCTGAGCTCGAGTCTCCTCTCAGAATGAGAAGGGTTAGGCCAATAGTCCACCACGCTGGCCCAATGTGGATTGGCAGACTTCACACACGCAGAGAATTAAGAAATTTGACTGGTATGCAGGTTTCCTCACGATGTTTTCCTTCACCGTTTGAGACACGTGATATTTAATTTTTTAAAATGCACACAACTGAAAATGTGCATGCCCCGGATCGGATTCGAACCCACACCCTCCAGAATCGGAGGCCGAGGTCATATCCACTAGGCTATCACGGCTCTCACAGTAGTTTAAATTAAAAAGAAATTTAAATTAATTTAAACTATTGTAAGGGATAACACTTACAATAGTTTAAATTAAAAAGAAATACTTATTAAGATATACCGGTGTGCCACAGGGATTACGTTAATGGCGAGCACTCGTGGAATACTTCCATCGGCAGTTTATTTCTCTGTTCAAACTACAGGCATCACTAATTGGATATTTTCGAGAGTACGTTACAATATAAATCGGAACAATGCAAACAATGCGTGCGCTTTACGGCGGTTAATTAACCGGCATTGTGGAAATTTATTTGGTTACTTTCGACGCAAGCATGGCTTCAACTTTATAATAATAATATGAAAATGTGTTTCGTGTTACGAATTCACAATCGACTTGTTTTTCGAGTTCACTGTTTTAATATCAGATTTTATAATATAAGTAGTAGATGGCCTATGGCTATGGTTAACTATGGGCCTTATAAGAAGGCTCAAAGCGGGCGATGGAGCGTATTATGCTCTGCGTGATCGAATCAGAAATGAGGAGATCCGCAGACGTACTAAAGTAACTGACATAGCTCAGAGAGTCGCGAAGCTGAAGTGGCAGTGGGCAGGCCACATAGTTCGAAGAGCCGATGGACGTTGGGGTCCCAAGGTGCTGGAATGGCGACCCCGCACCGGAAAGTGCAGTTGGTCGACCCCCCACTAGGTGGACCGAAGACATCAAGCGGGTTGCAGGGAGGTGCTGGATGCTGGCGGCTCGAGACCGTTTTGTTTGGAAGAAATGAGGCCTATGTCCAGAAGTGGACGTCCATCGGCTGACTGTGATGATGACGGTAGATGGTCTGCAGGCAACGACATATTATGGTGTGGGTCAGTTGCCTGTATGACGTTCATAATACGTACTATTATCGTGAATCGCGGCAAACCTTTAACGATCATTATTTGTAATTATTATTGTGTATTTACCTCTTTTTATTAGATGTAATTTTAGTTGTATGTGCATCAAATAAATAAATGCATACATAAAAAAATTAATAAATGAATGAATGCATGAATGAATAAATAAATAAGTAATAAGTAAATAAATGAATTAATAAATAAATAAGTAAATAAATAAATAAATTATTACATGTCAATCACAACGCCCGTGACCGCCACTAGGAAGGAAAAAAATCTTAGTGAGTAACCTCGCTTTTTTATCTCTCTCACATTATTTTTTCCGGTTTACTAACAAATCTATCTAATTCTAGAGCTCATTATCAACCCACATTTGGCTCACTGCTGAGCTCGAGTCTCCTCTCAGAATGAGAGGGGTTAGGCCTTAGTCCACTACGTTGGTCCTATACGGATTGGAAGACTTCACAGAGAAATAAGATAATTCTCTGGTATGCAGGTTTCCTCATGATGTTTTCCTTCACCGTTTAAGACACGTGATATTTAATTTCTTATGCACACAACTGAAAAGTTGGAGGTGCATGCCCCAGACCGGATTCGAACCCACACGCTCCGGAATCGGAGGCGGAGGTCATATCTACTGGGCTATCACGGCACGTATCTAGAGCTCACCAGTAATAAACTATAACATACAAAATATTCTTTAATAAAATATCAGTAAATATACACGTGTGAAAGGTGTATATCTCGTTTAATTTTCCCAGCTCTTAAACCAGAGAAGGGAATAGGTAAATGGTACGAATCTCATATTGAAGTTTCGCATAACAATTGGAAAGTTTGGTCACAGACAGTGGGAACAGAAGAGTTAATCGTGGCTCCCTCCATCTTGGAAAAACTTTATCATACTTATATTACTAGTGGTGCTCGCAAACGAGCTAGTTTTCGTGCAATTTATTATTTACAAGTATTGCCAGTGCAAGCTTTTAATTAACTTGCAGTTGAAAGTTGTTCGCTTAACTCTTGAACTAGTTGTTTGTAAGAATAATGAAGTACCTACGAGTAACTACAGTTGCAACAGCAGAGTTTTTTACAGCAATAAAAAACAACCTACTCCTAAGTATGTACTTACACTTGTTTTGTTTTGTATTGAGCATTTAACGATACAATATTATAAACGAAGAGTATTTAATGTTTTTTACATCTGTTTTATTTACTGATACTCTGCCAATTGGGTCGTAAAACTTAACAGTTCCTGTAAGAGTTTTATAAAACAAAAAATCAAATTAATTGTTTCGCTTTTCATTATCATACAATTGTAAGTTCAAAAAAAGCAAGAATTCCTCAAGCACATTTTGGATTATCTTGGACAAGCGCATCTTATTCCGTGCGTTTTTCTTTACTTTTAACTTTTAA